>NW_018108332.1:125402-129732 GCF_000183805.2 Loa loa | reverse complement strand
AACATAATCGTTATTATAAAAGTATAATGCGACTGATAAATACAATTATATTTAAATTTAGCTAAACTTAAAATTCTCTCTTTTAATAAATTAAAGGAAAACAAACAAACAAACATAATCGTTATTATAAAAGTATGATGTAGTATTAAATAATTTATGGATTTTTATTGGTGGTGAACTGATATGATAAACTGATACGGAAATATTTTATCTTAAAAGTTAAAAATACAATTGCAAAAGAATCATTTTATTCTGTAATTATTTTATAAATTATAAATGGTTTTAACTTTATTTGAAGATGATTCATTCAACTTTGTGTATAATAATTACTTAAAATATGCATGAACTTTCTTGTTTTGTTTTTCTTTCGTTTTTTTTTAAATTCAGTTTACGCAGTGATTATTTTTCATTTTTCTTATATTATGTCATTATACATTCGTTTGTCGGCTCTTTTTTAGCTTTACATCTTTGGACAGCTTGGCTCATAATTTGGTGTTTTGCTTGGTGATGTTGACGAGGATGGCATTTGGGTTGCTTTCAATCCTAGATTTTGTGCTGGTTTCAACTGTAACTTTTTGAATTAATTTCAATTATAGATTGATGTTAAAAGTAGTTTTAAGGCTAAAAATAATTAAAAGTTCTTCATTAATTATTTGTATGATAGGGAACACCAAAAATTATCAATAATTAGAGATTGTTGTGTTGGCAACATAATTTGTGACTGTTAATAGTTGTTTCATTAATTTGTAATTAATAATTATATGTTATTAAAGGTTATTTCCGTAACAATTTCCAACTCACCTTCGCAATTACCGCTGTTTGTTTCTGTTGTTGCTGCTGAGCCGGAATAACAGAAACCGTTGGTGTCAGTTGGATTTGTTTCTTCGATTGTTGAATCGGAGTGGCAGAAGATGTTGGTACCGATTGGATTTGTTTTTGTGGTTGCTGAGTGGAAGCAGCAGAAGATGTTGGTACCGATTGGATTTGTTTTTGTGGTTCCTGAGTGGAAGTTTTTGTGGTTCCAGCAGAAACCGCTAGTACCGGTTCGATTTGTTTCTTCGGTTGTTGAATCGAAGTAGCAGAAATTGTTGGTATCGGTTCTAGTTGTTTTTGCGGCTGTTGAATTGGAACAACAGATTCCATTGGTATCGATTGAACTTGTTTCTGTGGTTGCTGAGGTTGTTCACTTAGAGCAAAAGGATTTGTTGGTATTGGTTGGATTTGTTTTCTTGTTGTTGAATCGGTGCAATAAGTGATGGTAATATTGGTTGAATTATTTGCTGAATGGGAACAATGGAAGGTGATAGTATTTGTTCCATTTTCGGTGATTGCTTATTATTATCAGATGATTGCAACAATTGTGGCTGCTTTTCTACCTTTTTTAATGGTTCCAATCTTAACACTGTCGCATCACGTTCTATATTCTCCTGTGATCTTTGTGATGGTTCTTCTTTTTTCTCTTCTACCTTTATTATTGCTGCTTGATCTTCACTTCGTTCTGTTTCCACTAATGCTGTAGCTTTCTGTTCTCTTGCAGCTTTTTTTGCTGCTAACATAGCAGTATATTCATCGCAGAATTTTTCAGCTTTCTAAACAAAGAAATGACAAATAAAATTTATTAAAAAGATCTAATTCAATTTCTGTTTTAAATTATGTTCCGTTTATAAAAAAAAAAATTTGTTTCCGCTAATTCCGGAAGAAAATTCTGGAAGAAAACAAAACAGAATAATACCATTCTAGTTTAATATCTTTTTTCTTTTTTATGGTCAATTATCAAGCAAAATATTAAAACAGTATGATGTAATACCTGTTGTAATTCAGGTTTTGAATTAAACAATCCACAAGCATCCGCATATGCAATCAAACATCGTACCACATATACAAGTTGTTCATCAGTTTGGATAGCACTCATACGCATTGCTAATTATTTTAAATATTTTTATTTAACTAAAGTTTATCTTTTAATTTTTAAAGCGTTTTTTTAAGTTGTAAAGTCAGTAATTTTATTAATAAGTAAATTGAATTCGATTTAATAAACTGTGGAATTTTTTCCTTTGGAAAAATTATTCTCTAAATTAATTATTATATTTAAGAAATGGAGCAAAATACCTTTATTTAACTAAAATTTATGCTTTAATTTTAAAATTAACAATAATTTGTTGCAAATGAATCAGAAAAATTTGATTTGACAAATTTCATTAAAATTTTGATTTGATAAGTCTTAAACCTTTTTAACAAAATTAATTTCTAAATTAATTATAGTTTAAAAATTAATGCTTAAATTAATTATTACATTTAATAGGAGCTATATGCAAATTCTTTTTTCTGTTACGAGTTATTTATATGTTATAAAAGATAAATCTAGATATTTTTTTCTATCTTTTTCATGTCATTTTTTTATAACCAATTATAAATTAACTGATAATAAATGTAACTGATGATAAACAACTGATAATAAATAAAACTGATAATAAATTCATTTAATTTGTCAATTTTTTAAGTGATTTTTTTTTTGATTCAAATATTTGTTAAGTGAAAAGTAATTACTACTTTAATACGATTATTATTATTTTTTGAAATATTTATTTCATCCTTAAAAATATTTAAATTATTCGAAATCTCTTTTTTTTTTGGAAAAAATCAACTTTTCACTGTTATTTTTTACATCAAAGTATAGCAAAATTTAAACTCAATTAAGTTTATTTGTAAAAATATTTGATAATAATTAATATTTATCCATATATACATATATTAATTATTAGCTATCATTAGTATGCTAATCTGAAATTACTAACAAATTCATTGTATAATTTTCTAAAATTTTAAATTCAAAAAAAAAAAGAAAAAATAAATTGTACATCGTAATTTTTTAACCATATCAATAAGAAATAACGGTTTTCCGGATAGAATTTGTTGTAAAGCCATTTCGATAGCAACAATGCAGCCAGTACGACCAATACCTGCTGAACAATGTACAACCGTAGCACGATTTAATGATTGTCGTACAATTTTTAATATCCGAAATGGTGCTAATACACTTGATGGAACACCTTTGTCAGGCCTGTTAAAAAATTTATTTTAATTAAAAAAGAAAATAAAAATTATTTCAAATACTAAGGAAAAATATTGAAGAAAAAACACATCTAATAATATATTATTTGAATTGAATTTTATTAGATTTTTTTGTTTTTTTCTTATTTTTTAAAAAAAAATTTTTTTTTGAAATTAAATTTTGAATTTTTTTATCCTTTTTCTTTTACGAGTAATAAAAAAAAAAGAAAAAAGAAAATAATTGGTACCATTCTTTCCATCGTAAATGTTTAATAGTTAATCGAGTATTCCTATTTTCAGCTTGTAATACTGATATTACAAATGTTGTATCTTTGCTATTGTCAACTTCAGCACATTTTATTTGTACATCTATAAAATACGTTATGATTACGTTTACTCAATTCATCTATATTAATTAACTGAGATACATTCAATTAATGATATTAATTAAAATAATAAATTAAAAGGACTCATTTATCGTTTAATTAAATTTTTTTGCTTAATTAAAATTATTTCAATTTACCATTTCTAATATATATATATATATATATATTAAAAAATTAATGCAAAACTTATAAATAAAAAATAATTAATTAAGAAAAAAAAATAAAGAAGGGAAGAAATGGATATAATAATACTATCAGTATGTATTGTTTAATTTTATCTAAAGAAAATTATTTTGTAAAATTATCTGAAGATGGAATTAGCAAGAGTAAGAATGCTGCAATATAGTAAAATGACCATTATAACTGGACACAATAAGTTTTAGCTGTTATAATTGGCCATAATAAGAGTGAGATTTTTAGCGCTAATAAGCTATATGATGCATAATGATATGGTCATATACAATTGACCAATAAGATTAGTAATCGTAATCGACCAATAAGATTAGTAATCGTAAAAAAAAATAAAAAAGAAAAATAGTAATCTATTAAAAAAAAAAAAGAAAAAAATACACAATAACATCCATTAACATATTTAATTTGAGAATGAAATGAAAAATAGTTAAGTATTTCTCAATCAAAATAATCAAATAGAAATTAATAGAAAATTAATAGAAGTATTGATTTAATAAGATATAGTGAAAAGGAAAAAAAAGAATAATAAATATTGTTTATATTTCCATTTTTTAATTCTGAACAAAAATTAAATTAAAATATTTTGATATTAATCAATTAAATTCTTTTGATATAAATTAATTATGTCATTCAAATTCTTTTTTCCTATTCACTATATGTTATTAAATCAATACTTCTATTTAAATTGATTTTTTTTTTTT
>NW_018108332.1:122086-124427 GCF_000183805.2 Loa loa | reverse complement strand
AATCGATTGAAAATTTCCAAAATTATTGTTATTATCATTTCATTTATAACAAAAAATGAACTATAGCCCGAGTAAATTCGTTTAATATTTAAACTTCTTAATTAATTATTCAACCAATTAACCAATAATTGTTTTAACAATTAACATTTTCATCAATACATGCATAAACTATCAACCAAATATTGGGAGAAAATAAAACTCATTTCAGATTAAATTTAAAATTGGAAAGTTTTAAAAAAAGATTTAAATAAAAGCAGTAAACCTTTGTAACGATTTTTCTTCATATTTTTATCAAATGCCGTATGTGACATATTTGGTGGAATATAGGTTTTTAAATCGGTTTGATATTTTTTTACGATTCCTTCGGTACCAAGTCCAAACATTTTCTGAATCAAATTAGTAGAATTAAATTAATTAATTAAACAAATTTATTCAAAATAAAATTTTTCCAATTTCTCACAATATTTAGCTACCAGTAATCTTTGATCAACACTTATATCATACCAAACTGTTAAAATTTATTAAAACTCGCTTACTTTTTATTGATGCCATAAATTGTGTAATTAATATGTTTTCTTTAAAATTATCATACCATTTCATGTTAATCTTTTATCATTTTAATAATCTGAACAAGGTAAAAAGTTTAATTTTTTATTATTTAAAAAAAAATTACCAAAAATTAATGAAATAAATATCTCATTACCAATAAAAAATTTAAGTAATTCTCCTTCTGTTCATTGGTTACCGGAACTTCTCTTATTTTTATTTTCTTCACTCTTGTCGATTTTTCTTCCTGCAAATGTAAATTTCACAAATATCTAAATGTACGACTGAAACATTAAATTGTAACAATTTGTAATACTACCCAGAAAAATTACCCATAACCAAAAAGTTAACCAAAATATAAATATATAATTGTGCATTTATCATTCTCAAGTATATTTTTTTAATAATATGTTAAATTTTGAAAATTTTTCTGATAAATTTCAAAAAATATGCCAATTTCTGAAATTTTAAATTCATTCATTTATTATTCAATATCAAATTCAGTAATTAGCAATATTTAATAGTATTTGTAAATTAAGCGTCGATTTTTTTTTTTTTTTAAACAAATACTAATTTAAAACAGTATTTGTAAATTAAGCGTCGAATTTTTTTTTTTTAAACAAATACTAATTTTTAAAACGTGAACATTTCAATATAATTAATAATTTATTTCAAATTTAAAAAAAAAATAAAGAAAATAAAACCGTGATTTTTTTCTCTGTAATTTTCTTTCTTTCACGTTTACTTTTACTTTCACTTAATCGATCCTTTTTCTTTCGCTTTCGTTCACGTCTACTTCGTAATGAAAATACGTTTAAAAAATCATACTTATCACCTTTAGTTGATTTCTCATCACTATCTTTTGCTTTTCGTCTTTCTCGCTTACTTTTTGTTTCTGAAAAAAAAAAAAAAAAGAAAATTTCTTTTTTTTCAAATTAAATTTTTATTTTAAAAAAAATTAAAAAAAATTTGGGGAAAATATTTGTTAGAAAATATAATTGTTTCTTTTTTTTCTTTCGTTATTTTGAAAAATAACAATTTATTTGTTTTAATTATAAATTATAAAATTTGTATAAATTATTTTTAGTCGTTTTTTTTTGTATTTTAAAAATCAATAATAATAGGAAAATAAATTAAATGAATCAAAAATTATGAAAACAATTAATTTCTTTCATTCAGTAGCTGAATTAACATACTTTCTATTTGAGGTTCCTTTTTATTCACCGCTGCATCACGTATCTCTTTTTGACGTAACCTCTAAAAATTTCGAATTTATAAATTTATTTTATAATTCAATAATTTTTTTGTATTTGTAGTTGATAAGGATAATTGGATAATTGCAATATTGTAATTGATAAGCAATATTTGTAGTTGATAAGGATAATTTTTTGATAAGGATTTTATAAAGGTTTTTTTTTTTTTGATAAATTGATAAGAAGAATTTTTAACTTGATTTATAAATTTATAAATGATACAAAAATTTTCGAAATATTTTTTCAATATTATTTCATGTGAATTACAAAAAATTTATTTTTTGCCACAAAATTTCCGAAATCAAAAATAAATTTTGATTATGTTCATAATTTTTGATATACCATATTTATTTATTGCAATTTCCTACATATATATTTCTTAATTAAAAGATATCAAATTTAGAATTTAAATCGATATAAATGTATAAAACCAAGTACCCATGCATAATTTTTAGGAAAATAAAAATTTTCAATTAGCTCTAATTAGCATTACTTAGCACTAATTATATTTTTCTAATTAGCTCTAATTAGCATTACTGATT
>NW_018108332.1:117527-121372 GCF_000183805.2 Loa loa | reverse complement strand
TTTCAAATAAGCATATTTTGAAAATTGTTTATCTAATAAGTATTACTTATCAAATAAGCATATTTTGAAAATTACTTATCTAATAAGTATTACTTATCAAATAAGCATATTTTAAAAATTGCTTATCTAATAAGTATTACCTATCAAATAAACATATTTTGAAAATTGCTTATCTAATAAGTATTACTTATCAAATAAGCATATTTGGCATGAAAATAATAGAAATGATAAAAAACTTTGAAATTTTTTTTTTTTTGCATGCGAAACATATTGAAATTAAAATTTGAAAATCAAAAAAAAAAAATTGACATATTGGGAAAAAAAATAAAGAAATATATTGAAATTAAAAAGATTGGCTAAAAAGTTGGACATTTTTTTTTTTTTTTGCTTCATCAAAAAATGTTGGAAATGACAAAAATTTGAACATGTATATCAAAATATTTTTTTTAAGTGAAATAGCTTAAAACGATTTTAATATAATGCGAATCATTTTTTTTTAAAACTAAAATGTAAATTACTTTTTTAATGAAATAATTTTTTTTAAAAAAAACGAAACATAAGATAAAGTGATATGTACTAATTATTTATTAAAATAACGATTTTAATTGCCTACCTGGAAAAGGTATTTCTCTTATTTGATATAGGAATTTAAATTTCTTCATATTATTTACCCTTTGTTTTTTTTTGTTTTGTTATTTTATTGAATATTGTTTTTTTTTTTTTTTTGTTTACCTTCTACTATGAATAATGAAAAAAGTATTAACAAAATTATTTTAGCAAAATGATTGAATTAACAACAAAATCAGACAAACCATTGAAAATGGCAATAAAAAATATGGAAATTAATGAATCAACCGATGAATATGGTCGAAATATAGCACGCATACAAATACCTCGAAGTATACTTTATGAAAATGCTATTGAAATTAAAAAATTTAATGAGAAGGATGATAATAATAATAATAATAATGACAATGATGATGACGATGACGATGAAGATGAAGCACACGATAAATGTATTACTATCAAATGAATGATAAATTTAATTAAAAAGGAAAAAAGAAAAGAGTAAATATTCTTTGTAATATTAGTAAATATTATTTGTAAAATATGCAATATTATTTGTAATATAATTCAAATTTTATTACTATTATCGTTTATTTTTCTTTTTTTTTTTTTTTTTTACGGACATTTGTTATTTAACAAATTTTGGTCAATAAATTATTTTATTCTAATATTTTATACTTTGTAAATAATGCTTTAAAATATCCATTTCTTTCACATTTTTTTAAAATTAACAATTATAAATTTTAAAAAAAAAGAACGCGAAAATTTGATTTATTTTATGTTTTACATCATTGAAATTTTGCATTTTGTTAATTTGAAATTGAAACTTCGCCTTTTATCAATTTGAAATTAAAACTTTGCTTCTTATCAATTTGAAATTGAAACTTTGCCTTTTATCAATTTGAAATTGAAACTTTGTCTTTCATCAATTTTTTTTGTTACCTCGTTTTCTACCTTATTCTATGGGAAAAAAAGTTTACTTTTTAAAACTCATCAAGGCTTACTTTTCAAAAACATTTCATTTTGCATCAATTTTGTCACCACAAAAAAAAAAGAAATATGAAAAATTGGAAAATGTCTGATTTAGTAATCAAAGAACTGAAAAAAAACTTTAAAAAAAATGATAAAATAAAATGGTAATTAAAATTTGCTAAAAAAAGTAATTAAAAATTGTCTCACATATCAATCCTTCTTTTCCTTCGTTTATTTCATTTGTAATAATTGAAAGAATTGCGAAATAATTGGAATTTTAAATAACTATAATTATCATTAATGAAATATTACTTCAATGTTATACCCTCTTATCAGCACAATTTCACTAATCATATGATTGTCATAAAAATTATCAGTTTGATTTATTATTTGCTAAATAATAACATTTAAAAGTATTGCATCCTTATATGATATATGTAATGCATAGTTTTAGTATTTGATAAGACATATACTGTAAACAATATCATATGTTTAACATTTACAATGACATTATCATGTAAACATTGTCAAATGCAAAATAATTGTCATAGCTAGGCTTCGCAAAGGAAAAAAAAATGACAGACCTGTATCCAGGTTTATTGTAGGCTTGCTGATGGCTAAAAAGGCTAATGCAGTATAGACAAATTTAGATGCAAAAAGCATAGTGGAAAGTTTGCGCATGTCCTTGAACGAAGCAGCAGCCTTATGAATGATTTGTCTCCATACTTTCCAATTCGAAGCCAGATTGAACCACTGATGGTAGTCTATATGGTCAAAGCTGAGATATTGTTTCAGAAGTCCTTGTGTCTCCTCTTTAGGATTCTTCTTTCTTTTACGGAAGCCGGTGACCAATTCGCCATAATGCATATCCTGGAAAGGTGATGATTCTCCATCCTGGAGACGTATTCAGCCCAGTGTGCAACTGTATCTTCAGTAGTATGGCCTAAATACTGATGAACCCTGCTTGTGTAAGAAAATAACCTGGATAAATAATCGAACTATTGGATGTTTAAGAGTGTACGAAGACAGTGCTGGTGAAAGCGTTCGAGGAGTCGTAGACGGTAACAGTAGGTGGCATGTGATTCAGAGTCATATAACAGAACAGATAGTACGATAGCTTTATTGGTACTAGTCCTGGTACTTCTCTTTAGCTGTTTATTGCATCAGACTCTTTTATAGAGTTTTCCGAAAGCTCTGTATTACCTTTGCTAGTTTTTGTCAATTTCGACATCAGAAGAAATGATGCTACCCAAATAGCTGAACTGTTTGGATTAGCTTTGGTTCTGATTCATCTATGATGATGAGAGGATGTAAGTGATCGTTCTGTGGTGCAGACTTCTTCAAGCTCCGCAACCTCTGCAAAATAATGATGTTAAGTGCTGCAGAATTGCTTCTGTATAAGCGAGGAAGGTGACATCATCGACAAAAATTAGCTCTCAGATGTGATAATTTAGGGGGTTTTAGTGTGGACCTTCAGTTACCATAGCTTTCATCGTACGATATCGGATATAAATGCCATTTCCTTCATCTAGGTTTGTCATTGCTCTTTGGAGCAGCATCATGTTGAAGTAGATCGTGAACAGAGTTGATGCAGGAACGCAACCTTCTTTCATCCCATTGATTATTTTGGAAGGGTTCTGAGAGTGTATCACCATATCTGACTTGATAACGTTGATTCTCATGTAATAACATGATCATTTTTAGAATTCGTTTATCATTTTAAAATTTGCTGTAGGACTTTTCTGCTTACTGTGTCAAAAGCTTTTGTGATGCTTATGAAGATTATATAAAGCTTTGTCCTGTTCCCTGCATTACTGTTGCAGGTGTCAGAAAACAAATACCATGTCTGTAGTATTCCTATTAGTTCCTGAAGTTACATTATATTATATATAAGTCAGGAATTCTACCTGAAAACTTTCAGGTAAAATTTCTGAAATAGCAAAAAGTCTGTCAATATGTTTAGAAATATTCTTGGAAGAAAGTTTTTGCCAGCAATAGAGAGCAGGATAATACCCAGATAATTTGAGCAGCCTAATTTTATTTCTTTCTTCTTGCATAGGATGATAATGAGTGCATCACGAAGATCTATTGGAAATTCGCCTTTTTCCCAGCATTACAGTACAAGCCTATGAAACCTAGCGTGACGTATTTGACCTCCATGTTTTCAGACCAGATTAGATCTCAGGTGGAATAACATTAATCCTATTTGCCTTGCCAGTTTTCTACCTGCTATATGGATGGCCTGAGCATCTCTGTCATAGTCAGGGTTATATCCAATTCGCTTTTCATTGGTTGTTGTGTATATG
>NW_018108332.1:114394-117456 GCF_000183805.2 Loa loa | reverse complement strand
TTTGTAGTATTCCTATTAGTTCCTGAAATTACATTATATATAAATCAGGAATTCTACCTGAAAACTTTCAGGTAGAATTTCTGAAATAGCAAAAGTCTGTTAATATGTTTAGAAATATTCTTGAAAGAAAGTTTTTGCCAGCAATACAGAGCAGGATAATACCCAGATAATTTGAGCAGCCTAATTTTATCTCCTTCTTCTTGCATAGGATGATAATGAGTGCATCACGAAGATCTGTTGGAAATTCGCCTTTTTCCCAGCATTACAGGACAAGCCTATGAAACTTAGCGTGATGTACTTGACCTCCATGTTTTCAGACCAGATTAGATCTCAGGTGGAATAACATTAATCCTATTTGCCTTGCCAGTTTTCACCTGCTATATGGATGGCCTTGAGCATCTCTATCATAGGGTTATATCCAATTCGCTTTTCATTGGTTGTTGTGTATATGAATTACTAAGTCTTGGATTGCACGTTTGGCAGTGAAGAGAATCTGGAAATGTTTAGATCATCGATTCAGTATAGATATTTTGTTAGTGAGAAACGTTTGGTTGTCTGCACTGAATAGGGAGCTTTAACCGCCCCATGATGATACGTTGATCCACATACAACTTTCAGAGTCTCATAGAATCATCTGTAGTTACCCGAATCTACGCACAGATATTCTCTGCTACCTTGATCCACTATTTATTCTGAATATCTTGAAGTTTCTATTGGAGCCTATTGCATGCAAAACGAAAAGTTCCTTTTCTTACAAATGGTATGATGGCTGAGGAAGGTATATTTGGAGAGTAGAGTAGATTTTGGAGAGTAGATCTCGCTTATCAACAAATTCTTGATCCCTTTTGCCGTGTTGATAAGGCGCTTTAGGAGAAGGATCTGTGAGGTATTCTTGAAGTCTGATTTGAAGATTTATCTAGAAAATATCTTTCACTAGTAGATGTTTGGAAAATGTTAACTTTAATCCTCTTTCTTGGAATTCCGACCCTCTTAGATCTGGGCTTATAGTTGGAGTTAAGTTTGCATCGTATAGGGCGGTGATCTGTTCAATATTCTGCACTAAGTATCACTCGGATATGACGGACTTTGTGAATGTTTCTTTGGAGCACTAAGAGATAATCAATAAGATGTCAATACTTGGATCAAGGATGCATCCATATTGTTTCAAAATTGTCTCTATGCTAAAAGATAGTTTTGTGATGATGAAATGCTGTTCTGCACAAAACTCTAGCAAAAGTCTTTCACTGTTATTGCAGTTTTCAATGCCATTCTTGCCTGACACACCTTTCTAGGCTTCGGAGTTTTTTCCAAGAAATCACCAAGGATTATGACCTTGTCACCAGGAATTATGACCTTGTTGGAGGAATTTTTGGATAAAATGGCGTAGGTCGATGTGGAATCTGTTTTTTTCTATAGAGTTAGCTCGCATAGTTAGAGCATACATGCTAAAGAGAACAAGTTTTTGCTTATTATGTAATAGGAGGGGTGGGAAATGATACGATCGGAATGACCCATCGACAGATTTTCGAATTTGGAGGCGGTGGAATTTTTAACCATGAAACCAACTCTAGAAAGGTGACTGCCGCTTTTGGGTTCTCCAGATCGACCAGTACAGGTGTAACCGACACCGTATTTATTGAGGCTATCCTCCTCATGGAGACGAATTTCACCGGGAGCAACGATGTCTATTGCCCGCGGTTAGTCAACCGACTGGAGATGGTTGGTCACCTTTTCTAGGCCCTTTTCCGCATGGAGCAAGCAATACTCTCTTTAGAAAAGACTGCTTGGTCATTCAGGATGCTGCGGAACAAGACTGTCATCTCCGGAGTCAGTGTCGAGTGGCCATTATCCTGAACGGTCTGCATGCAGGGTTGGGTCTGCGGATTTGATTTCTTAATGTAAATCTTAGCAGTTATTGCTTTATCTGCGTACAAACCTAACATTGCTTGAGATTAAATCATCCGGAAAATCATTAGCAGTAGTTTACTTTCTGGAAGAAAATTCAAGAATGCTCGAATTGATTTTGTTTTGTTCCACCTAACTTGTAAGATTAAAGATCAAAGAACTTTAGCATGTCTTTATCATTCCTTCTATCATTTGTCAATCAAAAGTTTTAATCTTTTCATTTATTTCAAAAGGGAAGAAAAAGAAAACATTGAAAAAACTGGAGAAAAAATTATCAAAATATTTAATGCTTTCTGGTCAAAAACAAAAAAAAAGAAAAAGAAAAAAGTAATATCTTCCAACACCTAATATAAAATATTCAACACTTTTTGGTCAATTAAACAATGACTTTAGAGGGAGAGAGAGAGAGAGAGAAGAAAAAAAATCATTAAATAGCTTTGGGCAAATCAAATATCTGAAAGTTTTTGGCCAAATTAAATATCTGAAACTCCTTGGCCAAATTAAATATGTGAAACCTTTTGGCTAATTAGAATTATAACTTCTGCAAAATAGTTGGTACTTTTTTTTAGCCAAATGGTAAATTTAATTCAAATGTAAGAAAGGTAACCTGCACTTGCAACTACTTTTTCTCACTTCAAACATTCCAATGTTTCTATCCATTCTTTATCAATCCTGATGACAAATTTAAAGTGATAACACTAAGTTTATCGGCGGAACTTATCATAAAACTTATATTGCTGCTACTGTTATTATTATTATTATGCATTGTGTATAATTTATTCACTTATAAAAGAACTTCTCAATATGAAGAATTCATCGTTATTTACCTATAAACTTATTGATTAACTTTCCAGTAAGTTTACTATATGTTTACCAATAATTATGCAGAAGATGAGTTACGTTTTAATTGCTTTTTTTTCTATTGAATACTCGGAGTTGTTATCATTATTACATTTGAAAGTAATTTGTTAAGAATGTTACTATTATTGTTATTGCTGTTGTTGTTGTTACTTTTGTTGTTGCTATTGTTGTTGCTGTTATTGTTGCTATTGTCGTTATTGTTGTTGTTGTTACTGCTGTTGTTGTTGTTGTTGTTGTTGTTGTTACTTTGTTGTTGTTATTGTTGTCGCTGTTGTTGTTATTGTTGTTATTGTTGT
>NW_018108332.1:110043-114166 GCF_000183805.2 Loa loa | reverse complement strand
GTTGTTGATGTTGTTGTTGTTGTTGTTGTTGTTGTTGTTGTTGCTGCTGCTGTTGTTGCTGTTGTTGTTGTTGTTGTTATTATTGTCGCTGTTGTTGTTATTGTTGTTGTTGTTATTGTCGTTGTTGTAGTTATTCCTATTGCTTTTATTGTAAATGTCATTGCTATTACTATCATTATTCTTGTTTCCCGGGGTGATGAATATTTCATGATTTACAGATTGTGCATCTGTTACAGTATGAAATCTGGGAAATGTGTTGCATAATGTAAACGGATGTCTTGCAATACCACATTGCAGGCATGTTTAATTGAAGTGGTAGGTAGTGGGGTGATTTAATACGTTGGTTCGAGAAGGTTGTTGGGATTAGCCTCGTTTTTGTAGCCTATAAGCCAGTCTTTGGCTAGGATTGGTCTATTGGCCAACTTTGGCCAACGTACTGTATGAATTTACTCAGTTTTTTGCCTCTGAAACTTAGCATATTAAATGCAGGATGGGAATGCACAGGCAAATATTTTATTAATTAAATGAGCCTTATAGTCATTTGCTATGAATGCTTTACATTAGTTAATATATTGCATCTGATTTGATTGCTTTCTACTGTTCAGTGATTCCTCGATGATTTCTACGGATATTGTTGAAATTAATTAGTGTATGGTAGTTTTACTACTATTCTTTTATTCCATAAAAGAGACCATTCCCAATTCTTGCAATATTTTAATTGATCTAATAAAATAAAGTGATCTATTCGTTCGTTATACTTCCTGCATATCTTGTTTTTTCAGATTGATTTTTATTCTCACATACTCATCGGTGGCGTTAAGAATGTTTGGTCGAGATAAGTTGTTTTTGAAAACTTATAAGGTTTAATTCTGTGCATTTTTTTTCTATTTTCACTAAATGTTCAATACAAGATTAAAAAAAAGGGAGAAGCGCATAGATTAACTAACTTAAAGTAAAGTTTGATATCTTGCAAGTGTGAATCTTTGAGACCTGTCATTAATCGCTGTAAAAGTGTAGTCTTGAAGAATGTTTGGTCTTACGGAAGTTCCCCAAACTTTACGGTCAACTGACCTAAAGAATAGAGTGGGGACTTGTTTTAAAATGGTCCTATAGATGTCCAATTCAACAATTATTCGATATGTTGTCGTGGATCATTTTAATTGTCTTTTATCGTTTCCTGCAGGCTTTGGCACCGGCTATACGCAAGCTAAGTCTTAAAGAACATCAAGGTATATCGTTGCTTAAACAGGCTGACATACCTGTTGCACCATTTGGTGTTTCTCGAAGCGCTGATGAATTATATAATGAAGCTCGAAAAATTGGTAAGTTTGTGTATTCAAAACTGAAAGGTTTTCATATAATTTACTAACATCCGGTGAACAAAATGCAAAAATTATACCATAATTTGGCATAATTTTTTTCACTTTTGTGTTTATTGGAGGTTTTTTTTTCAAAAAAATTTTGTGTTGCTCAGTTAGCTGCCCAATAACAGAATGCTTTGTGAGATAACTTCGAGATTGTTCTTCTAAAATATGCTGCATTGAACTTTTTGTCAGTAATTTGCCTGTAATGGTTGAAATGAATTGACTGTATTGATTGGAATGAATGACTGTTTGGTAAGGAATTAAAATAATGCCTATCTGTAAAATTGAGATATATCGTCGTTCAATGCTGTATAATTGCAGGTGGTAAAGATCTTGTTGTAAAAGCTCAAGTACTAACGGGTGGACGAGGAAAGGGATATTTTGAGTCAGGCTTGGAAGGTGGTGTACAACTCGTTTTTTCGTAAGTTCCTTTTAGCTTCTTTTAGAAAAAAGAAGTGATAGGGCATGAAATTTATTTGGCTTTATCATTTCGTACTCTTAGCGTACCATGCATAATTTTCTAGTCCTGAAGAAGCACGTGAGAAAGCATCAATGATGTTGGGTTCGAAAATTTTTACCAAACAAACAGGTGCGTCTGGTAAACTTTGTGATGAAGTAATGATTTGCAAGCGATTGTTTACACGGCGAGAATTCTACTTTTCCATTACAATGGATCGGCATACCGGAGTAAGTTCATATTATGAATCTTGCATTTCTTTTTTTGAATACAAGCTTGATTTTTCTCTTATTCTTCATTTTTCTTCCTCTCTTTAATTTATACTTTTCTCTCTCCTTTCGTTTTTATTGAATGTATAATTTTTTCAGTTCTCTTCCTGCGCATCTGTCCATTTTTTCGAAGTACTTTGCCTTTTTATTCCTGCTTATCCATGGCTCTTATTGCTGATGTTTTCTCCTTTTTATAAGCAAAATAGACATTATTACAGGGTCCAGTAGCTATAGGATCGTCGAAAGGTGGCGTTAACATTGAAGAAGTAGCTGCAAAAGACCCGAAGGCTATCGTTAAATGTCCAATTGATATATTTGACGGCATGAAAGATGCAGAAGCCAGCTCAATAGCCGATCGTATGGGTTTCAAGGTTTTTTCCTTGTATTTTCCAAGTCAAAAAAGCACTTTGATTTCACTTATCTACAATCGAAACGGGCGGACGCATTAGCAAACCAAAAACTAATTTTGTACAGGTCTCGCATTTGAACGAAAGCTCAGATATTGATTATCTTGTCTCCGTCACCAAGATTATAGAAAGCTTTTTAGTGCACAGTGAGCAACAGAACAATATATTAGAATATAAAGTAGAAAATGAGCATGTCGGATTATATCGCTCTTCAGCTAATTTTGTTTGATTTAATGAGGCTTTAAAATTATTGATTGAGATTTTCAGGATGACCTCAAGATACAGGCAGCGAATATTTTTAAAAAGCTATACAATTTATTTATTAAATATGATGCGACACTTATTGAGATTAATCCAATGGCGGAAGATATCAATGGAAAACGTTAGTTTTAATTAAATCTTGAATTTCTAGCCATCTTTTGGACATTCATTGCGATGTTGTTTATTATTCATCGAAATAGTGTATTATGCTAGGGAGAGCCTTTATGGCAGGCAAATTTTGACCAAACGAATCAGTTTATGTTTTTGTTCAGTATTAGAAGCTTTTCAACTCCGGATAACAAACACATACATAAACCATCTCGTTTCACATGCATAAACCAAATTTCATCGTTTTAAAGTAAGAACAAAACGGTGATTGTTCAAACGGTTTTGGTGAACTTTATGATTTTTGTTTTTCACTTGTTGAAATTTATCAGCAGTAGATTTATCTTCAAGAATTTTCATCAACTTTTTTAATTTAACTTCTTTTCTTTCAAGTTTACTGTTTGGATTGTAAGTTGAATATTGATTCAAATGCGAGTTATCGACAAGCAGAATTATTTGCTATGGAAGATAAACAGCAACAGGATCCTCTGGAATCACGTGCGGCAAAAGCTGATCTTAATTATATTCGACTGGACGGTAACATAGGCTGTATGGGTAAGGTTTTCTTTTCCTAAAAATTTGATAATTATTTCACCTCAGTTAGGGATTTAGAGGATTGCTAGAAATTTTGATGCTTTTAATGCGAAGTTCACGGCGAATTTCTATTGAATTATGCAAATTTCAGTGAATGGAGCTGGGTTAGCGATGGCAACTATGGATATTATCAAACTTCATGGCGGCGATCCAGCGAATTTCCTTGACGTTGGAGGTGGTGCTACCGCTGAGCAAGTTGCTGAGGCTTTTCGTATCATCACTGCAGATAAAGATAAAGTAGATGGTTTTTTATGTTTCTAATTAGAAGTTGGAAAAATTTCCCATCTATTATTTCTTTTCCAAAAAATTTCAATAAGATAGAAGACAATTTATAGGAATTTAGTGAAATTCATGGCTTAAATTTTGTAATGCATGTTTTGTTTTGTTTTAGGTCAACGCAATCCTTGTGAATATCTTTGGTGGTATCATGCGTTGTGATGTCATTGCGCAGGGTATGATCACTGCTATCAGTGAACTTCAATTGAAAGTCCCCGTTGTTGTTCGTTTGCAAGGTTAACCTTTTCTTGTGTTTTTTTCGTTCCGGGATGTACGAACAAATGTCTTGGGTGTCTTGGACCAGAATCTCTTTATTGGTCTTTCTCAGTTTCATTTCTCCCAATATATATATATATATATATATATATATATATATATATATATATATAT
>NW_018108332.1:98805-109786 GCF_000183805.2 Loa loa | reverse complement strand
ATATATATATATATATATATATATATATATATATATATATATATATATATATATATATATATATATATATATATATATATATATATATATATATGTACCGTATTTGCCTTTCTCGCAATTGAAATTGAATTTATCAAGCTTACATTTAGCAATCGTTTGATAAGGAATAGCACAGCTCAAGATAATATATATTATGCACATTCAAATACGCTGTGACATATGTTCTATGCTCGACGGTTTATTTTATTTTTTATTTGTAAGGATGGATGATGACACACCCTGAAGGAACATCGAAAGGTGCATTGTGAACGATGACAATAAGTGATTTGTGGGATTGTTGTTTAATAATGCGGCATTAAGCAATTGGAGGGTTGGATGAGACGATTTAACCGTAAATTAACTATGATAAATGCTTTATGGATGAGGGAACGAAATTGTAATAATATTTGGAACAAAAATTTCATTGTTGAAATAACAAATTGAGAACACAAATGATTTTGATAAGCTGGAATCGATGTAAATCAGAGGAAAAAGAAAATCAATGTTTATTTTTTCCTTTTCAGGTACTCGTGTTGAAGATGCCAAAGCACTGATTGCGGCTGCTAATTTACGAATGATTTCATGCGATGACTTGGATCAAGCCGCGAAAATGGTTGTAAAATTGTCGGAAATAGTTCAGCTGGCACGATCGGTAGCAGTTGATGTCTCTTTCCAGCTTCCCTCTTGAATTTCGGTTCTAACAGAAAGTGATGCAAAGTTAGTATGCGATGTTAATATTAGTTTATCCTTTTTATCCATTTTGTTATTATATTTCTACGATCAGTTGAAACAAGAAAGTTGTCTGCCTTCGGTAGTGATTATATTGTCCTCATGCAAAGTGCTTGTTTGATTTTTCGTTTCGGATGAAAAAAAATAATATTGCGCTTAAAATGATAGATAATTTTTCCTACCTCTTTGCATTTTTTCGTTATTAATGAATTTATGCTAGAATATGATTAACATTATTAAGCTGCTTAACTTCTTGTTGAATTTTAGAGAATATGTAGCTAGCATGAATCTTGTTTTCGAAAGTTAATAAAAATAAAAGAAATTCAAGAAAAGTGTTCTTCATATTCTAGTAAAATGTTAAGGTTTTGATATTTTTCTAGTAAAATTAGTGAATTTTCTTTTTATTTCAGAAAAACATTCATAATAGTAAATGCGTTTTTTTTTACTATTTTGACAACCGGGTAAAAAGTGCGTATGTGGAAATCGAACCTTTTATTAGTCGGAGAAAAAATTTGGTTTACATATTCAGTAATAATGATGTTTTTTGATTGCCTGTTTATTGTTTTTTTTTCCTGCGTGCTTATTGTATCATTTGTTTATCACTTTTTTTTTTACCTTCTTCTTTATTACTTTTTTTTTTTGCTCCGTTAGCATCGATGAAAGAGGTCATTAGTTCATGAGGATAAACCCCATTAATTTATGTTTTGTTATTAATTATTCAAGGAATATTTTCATATTTGCTTAGGTAGGATTTCTCACTACAAAAAGAAAAAAAAAACGAACTTTTCTTTTGGTATACATTTTAAAATATAGCCATTTATATTTTTCAATAAAATTTTCTCGACAAAAATATGATAATATACATTTTATCAATACTTATTTTACTAATAATGATTTCTTTCATCTTTTTATGTGCCGTTATCCGATGCTTAAAAATTTCCCGCAAGGTTATGCTTGCCTGGTCAGTTCGAATGAAATAATTGTACTATCATCGAAATGTCAGTCAAGTTTCATATGATTGCTTCCTCCTCGTACATTTTTCAGAAATAATTACAATAGCTCAAATTAGTGCTAAAATAGCTTGTGCTTTTGTTCTTTTTTTTTTGAATTTGAATTATTAACATTTTGAAAAAGCACTTAATGTTCAATTGTATACAGATGAAATTTCTCCATTCTACTTAAATGTCATGCTCTTGTAGTACATTTAACTGTATTTTTTAATGCATAAATATAATATCATTGGTTAATCTTTAGTAGTTAATCAAATAACAACAAAAAATATGCTTTTTTTAAAGTTGAAATATTCTATTTAATCAAGTACCATAATCATTATCATTATTCTAATATGTATTTTTTTAGGAGGTCTTTTATTTGATATTATTATTTGCTTTAGTGATTTATTTCTATCTCTCCATTTAGCCATTTTTTTTGTAAGAAAAAAAAATTTTTATCTTTAATGGACTGTTAATTGTGGTAGACATTTTTATTTAGTATTAATATTTCAGACTGAACAAATATATAGATGTATTAATATTCCTAACGACAATTTGTTTATTTAACAGATGAGAGGTACGGTGAAAAATTTGTCGCTTTTTCGTGATTTTCAAAGTATGCAAATAAACGTTCTATTCTTTTCAAACAATTTTCAGCCTTTCAAATGAGTATTTTTTTTTTTTTTTTTTATTTAAAACATCCGTATGATCAGTTTAGTTTAATAATATTTAATTCAGTGCTAAAAAAAGAAATACTGGCAAATAAAAGACTACCATTGTACTGTAAACTGATGTAAGTCGTTTGTATCGGTTGAAATTCCTACATTGAATTTATTTGTGATTATAATTTAGGCATAATATTTTGCTAATGAGATTTTCCCAAAGAGAAATTTTAGGGTTTTTTTTTTTATAATTTGCGAGCAGTCTTTCCTAATAACTTTACTTAATTACAATATGCATAGTTTCAAAAAGTAATAAGTAAGGTAGTAAAAGTTTGGAAATTAAGTTCACATGTGCCATGTGGAATAATACCGTGATTTTTTTTTTTTTTGAATTTCACATTTGCTTTTCCGTCAGACTGCGAATCTCATTTCAAACTTGATCAGTTATATTGCAATTATAATCATTTGTATTGATCGTATTTCAGGTTACTTACGTCTAATACCATTCATCCGTCGAACGGAGCATTTTAATAGTACTCTTTTATGGATTCATTTTTTTGTCTAATTTTTCCATTTAAAGCATTAATTGTCTGAAATATTTTAACGTTTTTTCTTTATTTGAAAAATATCTAATTTAGCTTGGAGTATTTGATAAGTTAATTTAATTTTTTAATATCTGATAAGCTTGCTATCATATTGTAATACACTTAGTGGATGTATATTTTCCTTCACCTACACTAAAATGTGATAATATGTATATCAAATATTAGATGAAATACAATAATATGTGGGAAATTTTTTCTAATGCAAAAACCATAACAATAAGGATCCATTGATTTTTAATAGATGGCTCTTCCTTTTTTTTTAGTTTATTTATCAAACAAATAGAAATTAAATAAGCGAAATCAGGTCAAAAAGTCGTTTCTTCATCTTTTTATCTAATTACAACAACACGAAAAATAATAGCTGGTAATTAAAATAATAAGGATGATTATAAGTCCCTTAATTTATACCATGCAAACATTCTTCGCGAGTTATTTTGCTCAAGCTTTAAGATTTAAGTAACATTAACGATTAGTAATTTCGTTTAATTCTTTTAAAAAATGATCATTTAATGTTATTTTCATAAATTTAATTCTTTTTAGGACTAGCAACCATGGCAACTTTAACAATAAAGCAAGGCATCGATCTGGAGTTACAACTCTCCAAAAATACTCAAATTTTACTAGTAGGAAAGAAGAAACTTCTCAAGAATATCAAATTCACTGATGATATTATGACAAAATTTTCGGGTTTTGTCACTTCGAAAACTTGGAATTCATTAATGGAAGTATTGGCTGAAGATAATTCAAAAAAAATACCACTTCATTTAAATTTAGCCACTGTTTGTTTTTAAAATTATTTCCTTTTTTCATCCTCTTTCTTGAATAGTTTACAATTTAAAACATATTAATTTTTAATTTGATCACTGAAATTATAAAATTATGATCACTTTTAACCTTTTTTTTAAATATGATTTTGTTCATCTTGAGAAATGAGGAAATTAGTTTGGTGAAGTAAACGAAATGTTTCCAGTAACTTTTGGTGTTTGCTTAAGAAATTAGTTTGGCAAAGTAAACAATTACTTCCAGCTTATATTTACAGTTTTTGGGTTTGCTTAGAGAATTAGTTTGATGAGGTAAACGAAATGCTTCCAGCTTATACTCACAACTTTTGGTATGCTTAGAAAATTAATTTGATGACATAAATCTTGTGGTTACACAAAAGCATATTCATCATACCTTCCTTTTCCTTTGATTGTTATCAAATTGAAAAGAGTAGAAACTTCGAAAGCTTATAAAACTATGGATATTATCTGGAGAAGATTTAGGAAAATTGGTTGATATTATAGCTTACAAGTTAAACTGAAAAAGAAGATAGCACTGATTAAATGAAAGACTGAAATAATGAATTTAAAAAAAAATGATATTCTTGTACTAAATATTTATGTTATAGCATTGTGAATTTAAAAAAAATTTAAAAAAAAATTTAAAAAAAAAGAATGATATTCTTGTACTAAATATTTATGTTATAGTATTGTGAATGAATTATATGATAGTTTTTAGTTTGCATATTGAATAAAATTATATATGATAAAGAATTGATCAGTATCTTTTCTAAGGACTTAATTTTAGATTAAATTTCTTTAATATAAGATTTGCTTCATAGATTGAATTTGGATTTAAGGTTATTGCTGTGGGAGATGAATCGAGTCGACATAATGCACCATCAAATGCTTTATCAATTTTCAAAGAGGTCAAGAAGGCAAGTCAGACAGAAAATGGGATTAAGGTTAGATTTCCTTACTTACATTTGTCAATTAATGATGTCATACGTTGCCAGCGGCATAATTTCAACATGCAAAGATTCATTTCTTGTTTCACTATACTGTAGGACATATCCCAATGATTCAGGAAGAATAGCTGTAACGGACTAACTAAGGGGAAGATAATAGACGGAAGGTCCATTCATGAATTATCAAATGAAAGCAAACCGTTATCAAAAGTAAAATTCATATAGGCTAATAAATTATTAGCATAGATTATGAGTATTAGACAATGTCAAACCAACATTTGCCTTATTTAAGAAAAAATATGTGATTATTTTTTTATTTAAAGCTATTCATTCTATATGATCCGTCCATTTATTAAACTATCATCATAAATTTTCTTTTTTTTTTAAAAAAAATTCATTCCTATTAAATTTTTAAATTTTAAAGAAAATGAAATTTTAAAAAAATTTAAATTTAAAAAAAATGTATTTTAGAATGTTTCAATCGTTTTATATGCAGTACTAGCAGATCTATTCCCAAGTGTCGCTGCAATTGCACGTTGTTATCCACTTTATAATCGATTAACCGAAAATGCTAACGATTTAGAAAATGTTCAAATTGAAGTTGTTGTTACTGATGGCGAGGTATATTTTCCGTTCTAGAATGTAATTTACCCATTTCTTCTGGTTTCTTTTTTTTGTCGTTTTCAAAATTAATAAATTTATCTGTCATATATGATATTACAATATATTAAGCATACTTGCCGAGGATTCTTTCAATTATACGACATTTTTAGCTCATCATTGATACATTTGAACTCTTAGAAAGCTCTTCTAAAACTTATCACTTGTACCTGAAATTTATTTAATTCATTTTTCTAATCTAATAGTAAAATGGTCAAAGTTTTGGAGGCCTTTATATGTTTGAATTAGGTTAGAATATAATAGTTACCGAGATAAAGTACCTTATCTATCTTTGTTAATAATTTTTTATCATTATTATTATTATTATTATTACTATGCAGAAGCTCACTAATCGTGATCTGTTGTTCCTCCAAACGTTAACAGAATCAATTCGAAACACTGCTCGTCTAATTGATATACCATATAACGAGCTTAATACGGAACAATTCGTTGCTGAGGCTAATGAACTAATTTCAACACTTCCGAATATACAAACTACAATTATTAAGGTTAATATATTCATAATTTGAGCCAAATGACAAGAAATGATTAAGCAACTGATATTATAGGTTTATAGCGTGGAAGCTAATACTCGATATAAAAATGGGCTTCATATTCGCTTAGATTAACAGTGAAATCCATGCCAATAATTTAATAATATCACTGAAAAAAAAAAGTGCTCTTTACCCCTATCGTATTTTAGAGTTTCCATTATGGATATCATCTCTAGAAGATTTAGCTTTCATCTTTATCACTTTAGGATTTAACCTCAAAAAAGTTTTTTCTTTTATTTTTTTGAACTAATTTACTAATTTATTGATACAAAGAATATCGAAAAGTATTGAAAAAAATGGGTTGATATTCAGTGCTATATTTTTTAATGATAATATAATTGCGTCATGTGCAATGATCATCAATGAAAGCTTGAAATATCATATGGACTTTTGATTGATTGCTATAATTCACTCTTTCATTAAGTTTATTTTTGGGATAATAGTACTTTAAGCATAATTTTTCGTTAATTTCAGGGCAATGATTTACTTAAAAAAGGTTTTGGAGGGATCTATCATGTTGGTAAGGCATCTTCTTCACCACCAATTTTCGCATGCTTTAGTCATAAACCACCTAATGCTACGAAAACATATGCTATGGTTGGGAAAGGCATAGTATATGATACAGGTGGTATGCAGATTAAAACAAAAACCTTGATGCCTGGTATATATATTTTGCACTATTACTTTATTATTTATCGAATTTTGATATTAAGGGCAAATGTTTAGTTTGAGCCGCAGTAATGTTATCAGTTAACTAGAATTGATGTTTTTTTTTTTGAGACAAAAAGAGAATGAGTCCAATGAATAACTTGTATTTAATATTAAAATAATGTTTGGAAATATGCATATCATCGATAAATTGTTTATTTGGGTAATGTAGTTATTTAGAAAATTGGATAAGTTTAGTTCAATTTGTTTACATTTAAATATGTGCAAAATTTAGCTAGTTTTGTTTAACTGATGAACTTAAATGTATTTCCTTTTATTCCATAAGGAATTATTTAATGAGCAAGAATAAGCTTAAATATGAATACGAATGATATGATTGCTAGATTTTAATACATAGAATAGAATATCAAGTTTTTTATTTTACTTTCATCATAATTGCGAGGAAAATATCGAAGTGAAAAGAAATGGGAAGAGAAGTATGGGTGGAAAGCAAATAGACAAATTTTAACTAAATATTCTTAGTATTTCAAATAAATTAAATCAAATTTGCTTGAATGAATTTACAAATTAAGATAACTTATCGAAGATATCTCGTTTAATGCGTTTTTTGCTTTGTCATTAATTGCTCCAATATTTTTATGTTAAATAATGACTGAATGTGTATTGGATACAGTTAAATAGGTTAGTCTTTGGTAAAATAAAGAGAGTTGATTAATAAAGCTGCCAAGATATGTCTTTAGTTTAAAACTATTAATAATAATCCAAGTGATCCGATATTTGTCAAGTCTGGAAAGAGAAATGTCTCTTTCAATTTTAGGTATGAAGAACGATATGGGTGGTGCAGCTGCTTTACTTGGTTCATTTTATACTTTGGTGAAATTGGGCTTTAAACAAAACTTACACTGCGTACTGTGCGTCGCAGATAATGCTATTTCGCCAACTGCAAAGTATTTAATTTCTTCTTTTTTGCTATTGATAAATTTTTCAAAAGTTAGGTATTAGCCAGCCTTTTCTTTGGTAGGTTTGAGTAAATTCTGGGTACTGAAGAAGAGGGATTTTCGAAACAAATAATTTAAATGAAAAAACGATTTAAATTAATTCGTTGAAGCAGCTTAAAAATAATCCATAGTAATCCAGAAGTAAAAGAGAAAATAACAAAGTAATAATAAAAAAGACGGTAGAAATTGAAATATAATGACAATCGGAAGAGAACGAAAATGATTAAGAAGTATTTTTAAAAACTTAAAGTTCAAGGATTTTATTCTTCAAAATAACCTGTTTGCTAGCACCTTTTTTAAAAACTTTCTTTGTTCATCGTTTTTTTCTTTCAAATTTCGGTTTTAGCCGTCCGGATGATATCATAACGTTGTTAAGTGGTAAAACGGTTGAAATCACGAATACGGATGCTGAGGGTCGCTTAGTATTAGCTGATGGTGTTTATTATGCAAAGAATATGCTCAAAGTTAGTTTTTTAATTGTTTTAACTTTATAATAATTAGAAAAAAAGTTTTAACTTGAACTTATAGTTGTAGTTGTACTTTCAGATTACTTTTAATAAAAAATGTTATCTATTTGAGTTACCATTAAAGGTTGAAATATTTTTATACATCCCGTATTCTACGTTTCATGATTTTACAGAGTTTCTTTTTTCTTTATATATGTAAAGCAATTGATCAAAGAAAATATGAGGAATGGAACGAACAGGATATATAGCAAATGAACCGTTACAAGAAAGATAAAATTCGTTAAGCTATTTAATTACCTCAGTTCAGATTGAATATGCCAGTTTCTGGCAGGATTTAAGGTTTTATTTGTTGGCATTTTTTCCTAAATTCAATTTCAGGCTGACATAATAATCGATATGGCAACATTAACAGGTGCACAAGGACTTGCAACTGGAAAACTTCATGCTGGTGTACTAACCAATAGTGAAGAATGGGAAAATCGTGCTTGTAAAGCTGGACGAGCTAGTGGTGATCTTGTTCATCCATTACCATTTTGTCCAGACCTACATTTTGATGATCTGAAAAGTCATATAGCAGATATGCGAAACTCAACTTTTAACAAAACACAGGTGAAATTTTTTTTTCCTATTTTATGGAAGATAATAAATTTGATGTTAATTTAAACAATAGATGATGATTTTTGCGGATCATATTTAGGAGGTTCAGTTGAGAAAAAGGAGTTGTTTTGGTGTGAATTAACAATGAATTGCATTATAACTACTTAAAACTGTTATCACTGTTTCAGCTTTTTCTTTTCACTTTGATAATTATCATTCTAATTGAAAGCGAGAATTCAGGGACCTGGAAGCTCAATCGCTGGTCTATTCATTGCATCGCATATTGATTTTGGAAGCGGTTTAGATTGGATACATTTTGATATTGCTTCTCCTGTGGAAAATTCCAATCGTGCAACAGGTTATGGACCGGCTCTAATTTGCGCTCTTCTTGCATCCGATCTCGATGTGCCTCTTTTGAAAACTTTACAGTAAATGATAAGTCGATCTTATGCATTACATGTTATATTGCAAAATAACGAAAAAAGAAGCAGTTTGATTAAAGGTCAACTTAACTTTTTTATCCTCTTCTAATATTATCAGGAATATCAAGAGATGGTCGAATTTTTGTTTCCATAAAAAATTAGAAATCAAATTTTCTTTTCTACTGTCCTTTAATGAAAGGTTTTGTCTTGAAAGGTTTTTTTTTTCGAATAACGAGAAGTACAAATGATTATAACATCTGGTTGCCTTTTTTACTTTTTTGCATCATTGCCTAGATTTGAAACTTCATCGTAATTTTCGTTTTTTTTTCGTAATTTTCAGTTATCATTTTCGTAAAATGTAAGGTAAAGTAATAGAAATATGTTATAATTTGTTTGCAAAATTTTGAATAAATAACAAAGTGAGAGAATAAAAGAACTTCATTTTAATAAAAGAAAAAAAATGGAATTAATAAATGATTTTGTTGATTATGACAATTTAACAAATTCTTATGAAAATTCAACCGTCAAACTTACTTCATTCCAGAACGCATCATAATTCCTGCTTATCTACACTGTCATGCATCAGGCGACGATGTTAACTATAAGAATTAGTTGTTAAAATTGAAATCACGATCACATCTGTGATACTAATTTTCTTCCTGAAAACTAGTAAAATTGATGAGAAGAAAAATAAAAGTTTTAATTCTATCTTTTCATAAATCAATAATCTTTTGCAAACGTATATACAGAGATATATTTAAATAGATATGCTGTTGGTTATTAAATTATTATTGGAGAATACTACTACGGTATACTCTAACAATCATCTGGGTAAAAGTTTTATTTTTTAAAATATTACCAATCAAAGTTTCAATCTTTAAATGATTTGTATAAAACGATTGGATCATATGGTTTATGAGATAGAAATATTTACGAATTAAATTACCTTATGAACAAAATAAATTAAAATATGATATGAAAGATTGTTATAAGAAAAAAAAAAAAGTTGAGATTGCAATGTTGGATACTGAATTGTTTACGGTAAGAGTTACAATTAAAATATTTATTAATCCAATGAAAGATTACGATTGCATCACTTTGATACATTCTGATGAAACCGAAAAATGAAATCAATTAGTATCGTATTAATGGTTTTTGAAGTCCCTAACTGTTATTCTAAATATTATTCAAATTGTATTACTATATTTATTCTACAACCAGACAATCCTTTGTAAGTTTCTTCTAAAAACCATTCGCAAATCGATAAATTAAATATTGTAAGCAGGTAAATAGTAAACATATAAATAGATACATAAATAGATGCCGTAAATAGGTAACTATTAAACAAATGAATAAATAAATACTTAAATAGATAAATAGTAAATAGGTAAATGAATACTGTGATAACATACTCTCTTACACCTTGATAAGTTTACATAGTCAAATTTTGCAATCGATTTAATCATATTTTCAAGTTGATGCTAAAGATTAAGTTAATAATTGCTTAATTGAGAATGTGGGAGGAAATAGATTAAAGATAATTCATATCAACACAAATTATTATTAGTATATATCAAAGATACTGGAAATATGATATGAACAGAAAGGTTTTTTCTTTTCAATTTTTTTGAATTTTTTTCAAACAAAATTGAATTTTGATTTTTTCGAATCTTCAATTTTTTTGAATCATTTAATTTTTTAATTTTTTCAATTTTTTTTTCAAAAATTTTCCAAAACTATTTGAGAAACGGGAGAGTCTAAAGAGTGGGAGAGAAAAGATGAGATAAGAAAAGAGAAGGAAATTAATTTATAGTATAGGATGATATTATGATTAATTTAGCTATTCTTCTATTATTTC
>NW_018108332.1:95652-98463 GCF_000183805.2 Loa loa | reverse complement strand
TGAGAAACGGGAGAGTCTAAAGAGTGGGAGAGAAAAGATGAGATAAGAAAAGAGAAGGAAATTAATTTATAGTATAGGATGATATTATGATTAATTTAGCTATTCTTCTATTATTTCATATATTTAGTCAATTGAAAATTCGAAATTCTAAAAAACCAATTTTAGGAATGAAAAATGAATTTTGCTTTCCGCGAATGTGCGGTAGTTCTTTGAATTGGCCATAAATATTAAACGATCACTTCGTAAAATTTACATAGTCGAATTTTGCAACTAATTTAATCATATCTTCAAGAAATTTCAAACATAATATAGCCTATCAGTAGGATATTTCAAATCCCGCTTTTTTCGAGAGAGAGAGAGAGAGGGAGATCCTAAAGATGATATAGCTTATTAATAGAATACACATGAAATGAAAGAATATTCGATGAATCATATTACCTCTTAATAAACTAAGATACATTAATTTTCCAATCGATTGAAATATATCATTCAATGATTGTCAAAATTATTTAATGAAATAAATTGAATTTAAAAGAATTTTGTGCTTAATTTTCAAAAAGAAATTTCATTTTTCTTCTGATTCACATTAGGTATGCCATATGATAATGCTTTTTCCATTATCATATCTTATCATGCTTTTAGTGATAAAATTATTTGGAATCTAAGAAATTTTTAAGTAAAAAAAGATTTCTGAGAGATAATAATTTGAGGAAAATATTCATGAAATGGTTTTAAAAAAAAAAAAAAAAAAACTAACTGAAATGGAATTATTTCATTCTACAATTATTAAGGAATTTTCAAACCTTACATTTTAAAAATCTAAAGTAAGAAAAAAAAGTAAAACTAAATAAAATTAAATGATAAAAAAAATAAAAGTAAAAGTTAAGGATAAAGTAAAATTAAATGATAAGATAAGATTAGGGATAGGATGAAATTAAATGAAATGTTAAGATGAAGACTTTTTTTTTCCATATTACATGATTATGATAAATTGATTATGATTAGAATGATAGAACTGATAATGGAAATGTATGCAAAATAATTCAAAATATGATTGTGATAACGATTAAGATGATAGAATTGATTTTAATATGTATATGTATGCACATTAAGATTAAAAAAAACAAAAAAAAAATGGAAAATTAATAAATATAAAATGCTAAGAATACTAATTTAACGAGAATAAAATGATTTTTTGTAAAATTTTCATTCACAAATTTTTATTTTGAATGAATCAAGCATAATGGTATTATTACGTAATAGTATTAAAATTAACTTAACATTTTTCGAATTTTACAAATTTTGGAATTTTGAAAATTTCCAAATTTTTAATTTTTAAATTTAAAAATTTTACAAATTTTAAAAATTTTCGAATTTTACTAAGTTTAATTTAATACTAAATTTAATTTAATAATGCAAAAAAAATGGAAATTGTTTCATCAATTCCAAACAATTTTATTACCATTTTGGAGTGAAAATGAAACGATAATACATGCATGGATTGAATTCGACAAAAAAAGGAAATCAAATAATAAATTGTAAAACATGAATTGATTTTATCTGCAAAAAATGTATGTGTGTGTGTGTGTATGTGTGTGTGTATGTGTGTGTGTATGTGTGTGTGCATGTGTGTGTGTGTGTATGTGTGTGTGTGTATGTATGTGTGCGTGTGTGTGTGTGTGTATTTTGTTCTTTCAGTGACAATTCAAAAAATCTTTCTTAAAATTTCATTGCAATTTTTTAACTTTCTTCTATTCATTTATATGACAAAAAACGAATCACAAAATTTCATTCAATTAATTAATTCCTAATTCAAATTCGATTCAACCAATTCATTTTCAAATTAAATTTCATTCAATTATTTTCATATTGTTGAGTAATTTCTTTCAATTCATCACTTAAATCCATCACGAATCATTATTGTAATAACATTTAAAATTCAAAAACCAAAAAAAAATTCAAAAAAAAAGAAAATAATTTCGTTTCTTTATTGATATGATACGAAGACTATCGATTTCTTAATAAACACTATATTAAATGATTCGCTGAAAAAAAAACTACATTAATTAATTAGTGTAATTTTACTAGCAATTTCATCAATCATGCATATACATGTACGTTCATATATAAGAAACCAAGTTGTCAAATTTTTTTAACTCACATAATCAAAGTGACAAAAGCGCAAATAACCAAAAGGAAAAAAGACAAAAAAAAATGGGAAGAAAAGTATATTGAAGAAGATTTCATTTATTTAAAAATTACGATTAACTAAGATCGGAAAAATTAAACGTTAAAACCAGTGAGAGTAGAAAAGTCTAAATGACGAGCAGATTTTTTGTTTTATTATCATAATACAAGAAAAAAAAAATTGCGGCACTATAAAAGCGAAATATTCGATTATTTGCTGAATTTATATGTGAAAAATTCTTCGCCATACTCACTATCTCCAATAATTACTTTCTATTTTCTCTTTTTACAACTCGATCATATATCTATGTGGACCATTTTCATTTCACAATTGGTGACAATTTTATATTTGACTTCTTCTATCGTCATTTTTCATCATACCAACGATCACACATACACATAAAAAAAAAGGAGAAAAGAAAGAAATGGAATTAATTTTTTGATACGAAATATACGAAATATTTATCTTGAATAAGGTTATTCCTAAATATAACTTCTTTGTATGATTCTGAAATATTAATGTACATTTAAAATTAATTATTTCGATCTAAAATTTCTTTACACTTGAAATGTGAAATATACGAAATATTTATCTTGAATAAGGTTATTTCTAAATATAACTTT
>NW_018108332.1:89802-94889 GCF_000183805.2 Loa loa | reverse complement strand
GCCTAATTTAATTCATCTGATAAGAAAATAATTAAAATATTTGAGGAGAAAAAAAAATTCTAAAATTTTTTCAAAATCTTCACTTAAAATTGAAAATTTGGAAAACACATAATGCTTATTTCATATTATCTTTGAAATTTTTGTTTAGAAATTTTAAAAAAGTAAAATTTTTCGTTTTTCCTTGACAACTTCGATAAAAAGTACTCCCAAGCAAAAAAGAAAAAAAAAGAAAGGAAAGAAATAGATATATCAAATCCATTTTTCATCAAATTTAATTATTCGTTAATTAACAAAAACAAAGAATGGTAATAAGAAGTCGAGAAAAATTTTCCGATTTTAAATTAAATTTTTGGTATTGAAATTTTATAATTAATTATTTTCAAATTCTCTCTTTTTTTTTTGTCAATAAGCATTTATAATATACGAGGAAGAAATATATAACAAAAAAGAATATTCAATATGACTAAATATAATATATATCATAAAATTGTTACAGTATCTTTTTTGTTACAACCTGATAAAATGATTGAACGATTATTTGTGGTAGTGGGACAACATAAACATATGCAACATTTTAATAAACTAATAATAGACATTAGTATTAATATAGGATAAGTATAAATTAGATTGGAATTAAATACATGAATATCTGGTCGATACCAAATGATTATTTCGGTACTAGCTTCACGTCCAATTAGATCATAATTAATTAATTTGATCGAATATTCGCAATGTGTTCGACCATGTAATTGTATTGTTGCAGTTGTTGAACCCTAAAAGAAAAAAAAAATTTGAATTTTTCTTTTTACTGAAATTGATAATCTTGTTGATATCACAATGATTATACAAAAAAAAAAAAAATTAATCAGAAAAGAAATTTAGTTAACTATCACAATCCTTTTTGTTTGCAAGTGGTTTCAACCAATATAATATGAAATAATACTAATACATGCAATATGAAATGTAATATTTAATTATTAACATTATTACACATAATATAATGTAATCTAATTAGTAATTGATTAAAAATTTTGCAAATCTAAATTACTCCTCACAGAAATTTTGTTATATTTAAAAATTTAGTAATTAAAAATTTTATCCAAATTTCAATAAATTATCAAATAAAATTATAATGCTTAGGCCTAAATGTTTTCTACTTTTTTTTTTTTTTGAAATTTCAAATTGATATTAACATAGAGTTTCCGAGTTATTTTTTGGAGTAAGTATTTAAATATTAAATCAAATACCTGAATATTGAATATTTCACCAATTTAATATTAAATATTTTACTGATTTTACTAGTAAAGTATTAAATATATTACTTGAATATTAAATATTTCACTAATTTTACTAGTACTTAAATATTAAGAGTGGTGTACTTAAATATTAAATATTTTAGTAAGTACATCATCAATAGTAAACATTTTTCCATCAACACTTTCTTTGATACAAACAAAATATAGCCTAATCTATAAGGCATTAAAAAGCCTAGTATGGGCCAAGAATAATTTTAAATTATTGATAAAACATATGACAGTTTTTTTCAAAAAAAGAAAAGTGGAAAAAGCTAACCGCATTAATATAAATGCTAGAAGAATCTTTATCACAATCATAATGATTTGTTAATGATTGATAAAGTAATTGATAAACTAAAACAGTATTTGGTTCACTTGATGGTATCCATTTAATATTCACTGAACCATTTGAATTTACCATTGCTTCCAAATTTTTAACTGGTTCAGGGGCTAAAAAAAAACAAAAATAAAAAAAATAAAATCACAAATTATTACAAAAAAAAGATCGAATAATTAAAAACATAATTTAGCATATTATAATTCGTAATTAATTATTTTACTTACCACATTCAAGACTTCCTGAACCAAATACTTCGTTACATGCTGGTGTTAAAAATTTCTGTTCTAGTATTCCATTTGTGTCACCTGCAGTTGACATATTCTTTTGATGCAACAATAATGAATTTACTGTCATTGCTGATGAAATCGACCGAATTGCTACAGAATATTCAGTTGAGAATTGCAAATTTGATAATAAAATACCATTGCCATTATCCTAAAAAGAATTTTATAATTGTATCAGAAATGATAAATACTTAAATATTACATTAAATTTTTAATAAATAAGGAATGAATTTTTCATTAAACATTTTTATATGGCAAAATTAGCGCTAATAAATTTGAAATAAAAAAACTTAACATATATCAAATTTCTCGATTATTTCAAATATGCAAAAAATCATTGCATACCAAAATAAACAAATAATTTATTTGAATATTTAAAAAAAATTTTTTTGATTACAGGACAAAAAATATTATATCCGAAACATTTTATATTTTAAGTCAAAAAAAATTAAAGATAATTTCTTTTTAATTTTTCGATTAATAAAATTTTAAACTAACCAATGTAAATAATACAGTTTCTCGTGAAGTTTCATTAAGTATGGTAATACTGTAATGACAGTTACCAAACATTGCTCGCCTATCATCGGAAATGTCCGATGATGGTTCACGTTGATATGGTGAATGGTACCATTTTATCAGTGCGCATAAACCATCCTCATTATTGTATTGTGTTGTTATCATCATTGGTCCAACTGCAAAAAAAAAAAAAATAGGAACAAAAATACCGTATAAATTTTTAAATTTAATCATTTTTAAACTCATTACTACTTTTATTGTTACATACAGTATGCGGCATAGATAAGTAACAGTATACCATGAATACCGTATATAACAACAAAAGTTCATTTCAGGTAAAAATTTTCGATAATATATCGTACGATTGCCATTTAATTACAATACCTTTGATTAAGAGCAAAAAAAAAAAGAAAAACTAAACTCAAATACCTGAAAGATAGTTAAATAAGCAAATATTAAAATAAGTAAAATAAATATTAAACAAATAAGAGAAATATAAATATAATTAAATATTAAATAAACATTGAAAAATTAAGCAAATGAAAAAAATAATTAAATAAGTAAAGGTAATTAAATAAGTTAAAGATTTAAGATTTTCAAGTTTTCGGAAAAAAATTTTAAATTAAAAAAGCTAGTTAAATTATAAATGTAAAGGACAAAAACGATAAATCGGCATGGAATGGATAACTATTTTTATTTTTTTGAAATTTTATTTTCTGGGAAAAATTTTTGAAGGCAAATGATTTATGAATGAATAATATCGGGCAAAAAAATGGGAAAAAAAAAAGATACCTAAACAGCCAATTATATAAATCGATTAATAGATATTCTTCTTCGTAAAAAAATTTTAGTTTTTTTTTTTCAAAAAAATATTTGATGAAAAAATGAAGTGGAATTAATTCGGGAAGATTTCAAGGTAATTACAAATATATTCTTTCGTTTTTTTTTTCATTTACTTTTTTGTTGTTCTTTTTTTTTAAGTTATTTTAATCTATTTTAGTTTATCTTTGGAAAAATCAAAGTTTTGAGTTTAATTAAAATTCACATTTCAATTTTTTTTTCAAATATCAACTCTTACCTGTAATTTGCATCGTTTTTTAACTAATAGAAATTAATAAAGAAAGTTTATTAATTTGAAATATGTTACCTGGTACATGTAATTTTTCATCAATTGTTAATGTTTGCGCCCAATTGCTCATTATTGGACCACCCAAACGTCCACCAGGACCAACAGCAGTTACCATAAACCTATATTGCATTATCGGTATCATACCTTCAACTTTAATTATTGGCTCTGATTCAATCTGAAAAATTGGGACAATTTTTTTTTTTTTTTAAGAGCTTACAATATTTTTCATAAACTTGACAATTTTTTTTTTTGAGAAGAAAATAAATTATTGAATTTAAATTTGAATTATTTTGTAATTTATAAAAAAACAAAAAAAGACAAATTATCAATGATAGCCATCATTATTATTAATATTAATATAATAATAATAATTATTATTATATGATAACGAAAAAACAAAAGACAAATTATCAATGATAGTCATCATTATTATTAATATTAATATAATAATAATAATTATTATTATTTTATGATAAGAAAAAAATAATTATTTTTACTAATTTATATCTGGTGAAATGAATAAAATTTGAACAAACCGATGCCGTAATCCAACCATTTTCTCCTGTTATACTACCATCGTATGTTCTTTGCTTCCATTGGATAATATATCGAATTGGATATTGTTCCGTTTCATTTATATTAATAAAAATTAATCCTTCAATTGTATCCTCAAAATTGTTATGCTCTTGTGATGTGACAACATCCATACAACCTAATTGGACATTTTTAATTGGTGAATGCTCAGTTCGACCTGAAATTATTTGGAACATTTTTATAATCAATAATATTTCCTAACTTATTATAATTTTCACTAATTAAATTAAACGATTAGAAATTTCATAAATTTACTAAATTTCAATCTTCTGAAATCTTTAAATCCTTATTATTACAAATTACATTCATATATATATTTTCGTTCTTCTGTATTTAACTTTTACAGATATCAAATTGAAAATAATTACTTTAAATCACTTGAGCAATACATTTTGTAATTTTATTCTATTTTTTTTCAAAATCACAACCTTTGAAATTGTTAATTTCAATTTTTTAAGATTTTGAAGTATTTATTTTTTTTACTTAAATTCATCTCAAATTTTACTTGCATATGCATTCGTATCCATCCAAAATTGCATTCCTGCTGTTAGCGCATTTGTCGTACCATTTTTTTCTCGTCTTACAGTAATTCGTCGTCGATTACAACCTGCTACACACTGTAATATATCATTAAAAAAATTGAATTGTTTTGTAAAAATTTTCAAATTTTTGTTTTCCTTCTTTTTAAGTTTACATTTTGAATTTGTTCTTTTTTTTTAAGGTTTATATTTACTTATCACCATATGATTGTATTTACAATCTTCACTAACTGATAAGAATTTCAACTGTTAATTTCGAAATATTTTTTAGGTAAATACTGCTATTCTATAAATTAAATTATTCGATAGCACCCTTAGCATATAACAATTTTCAATGATTTTTATTCATTAAAAAAAAAAAAAAGATGGAAATAATGATTTAAACAAAAA
>NW_018108332.1:86685-89089 GCF_000183805.2 Loa loa | reverse complement strand
GCTATTCTATAAATTAAATTATTCGATAATATTCTTAGCATTTTCAACTGTTAATTTCGAAATATTTTTTAGGTGAATATTGCTATTCTATAAATTATTCGATAGCACCCTTAGCATATAACAATTTTCAATGATTTTTATTCTTAAAAAAAAAAAAAAGATGGAAATAATGATTTAAACAAAAATGAAATTTTTTTTAAAAAAAAAAATTAAAGCGATTAATCGTTTTTTTTTTTTTTGCTTTTCAATTTTCGCATTTTTGTTAATTGTAAGAAAATCTTTTCACATCATAAAAATATTTGTCGGAATGATCGTATGCTTTAATTTTTTTTTTTTTTTCTTCGGAAAACATTTAAAATTTCATTTTTTCCCAGTATTGTTCTGCTTAACGGAAGTAAAAAATAAAAAGAAAAAAAAAAAACGAAAATTTTTCTTTCAAATATATCAACAATTATAATAAACATAAATTAAATATTCGTTATGTTGAAATTAAATAATATTGAAATTAAATAATTTCATTTCAAATTTCAAAAAGCATGAATAGATTAAAGGATTGGGAAAAAAGTAGTAATTTTAATTAACTAACAAGTTTGTAATGGTCTTCATCATTACTATAGTACTTAATAAATGTTCCATCATTCAAGCGTCGTTTGATTGATTTCGAATACTGAAAAGTATTTCAAGTATTTTAGGAGTAATTTAAGTAGTTTTTCAATAGAATTAAATTTTTAAAGAAATTTAATTAACACTAAAGTTAGTGTAATCAATTGCAAAAATACGAATTAATGTTTAATAATATATTGAAAAATAATTGAAATAAATTAATTTACAAGTACTTGAAATAATTTTTTCTAATATTTCTATCAGATTGATTTGTTCAATCAAAACATCGAATTACTTTGAAATTAAATCGTTTCACGAAGACGAAATTTCTCATTCCAAGCACTTAATTGCTTTTAAACAAGAAACTTAATTAGTTCCAACTTTTATAACTGATATGCATAGTGAAGCAACTAATATTGCTTCGATTAATTAAATTCGTAATTTTAATTATCAAAGATTGAATGATGCAAAACAATGCGACACTTATGAATTTCTTATCATTGGACTGAAATTAGTAATTGAAATTGAAGTGAGTAATTTCAATTTAAATCAAATTTCAGCTTGTAAATTTTAGTTTAGTTGGGAATTTTCAATTGCATAATTTCCCTTTCTCCTTTTTAAATGACTTTTCCTAATAGCTAATTTGAAATGAATTTTATTTTTAAATAAGAAAAAAAAGTATGTCATCGAGTAAAAATTTTTTAAAAGATATTTGAGGAAAAATTGATTTGTCAATGAAAAAATAAGTAATTTTTTTCTTTTTTCGTTACCCTTAAAAAGAGCGAATTTAAATTGTTTGAATTCTACAAATTATTTCATTCGATTAATTTCATTTCATTCCTTTTTTCAATACTTTTTACTGGAAGTCCTTTCTTTTACAATAATTCAAGAATTAAATTAAAAAAAAATTCTGTCAAAAAATGAAACACTTTTCTGCATTCTTTGTTTATTAAAAATCAATTTTCTTTTTTAGAATTGAAAACAGTTCTTTTTTGAAAGTAATGTTTTCTTTGATTATTTAATTGACGATAGAACATTATTATTATATTATTAATATTACTACTATTACTACTATTATTATTATTATTATTATTATTATTATTATTATTGTTATTGTTATTATTATTATTATTATTATTATTATTATTATTATTATTATCACTATTATTGTTATTATTAATTATCATTGTTATTATCATTATCATTATTATCCATTTATGAGCTTAATTTCAAATTAATTACCTTTTCAGCACATTTTGCATCGCATTGCGCTAATCTAAAATAGTGAACAAAATCAATTTGTACATAGGGTAGTACCGTAAACGCTTTTAGTGTTGCCGCAATTAGTACCAAGAGTGACATCTGTGACCACATCATGGAAATATTATCCTTAAAGTGGATAATTTGAAATGTTTTGAATAAATGATATTTCAAACAATTTTTTTCACATCTTTTTCAGAAATAAAATCATTTCGATAAAATCTAGCGAGCAAAAAAAAAAATTATAATTTTATCGGAAATTCTGAAAGTTAAAAATTGAGAATTCTAAAAATTTTTTTGTTTGTCCAAAATTTTCATCGGAATTTTAAGTGTTTCGGAGATTTTTAGAAAAGTAATTCGAGATTTTAAAGAAATATCATAGGATATTTTCAATAGATGAATGAAAAAAGTAAGAAGAATAAATTGGTCGTTTAATCGTTAAGAATTCATAAAATTCAATAATTCCGGTAGTAAAATTAATTTATAAACTTAACTTAATTTATAAATTCAATAATTCCGGTAGTAAAATTAATAAGTTATT
>NW_018108332.1:82079-85701 GCF_000183805.2 Loa loa | reverse complement strand
AAGTAATTAATAAGTTTTAGGAAAGTAATTCGGGATTTTGAAGAAATATCATAGGATATTTTAATAGATGAATGAAAAAAGTAAGAAGAATAAATTGGTCGTTTAATCGTTAAGAATTCATAAATTCAATAATTCCGGTAGTAAAATTAATTTATAAACTTAACTTAATTTATAAATTCAATAATTCCGGTAGTAAAATTAATAAGTTATTAAGTTTTAGGAAAGTAATTAATAAGTTTAGGAAAGTAATTAATAAGTTTTAGGAAAGTAATTCGGGATTTTGAAGAAATATCATAGGATATTTTAATAGATGAATGAAAAAAGTAAGAAGAATAAATTGGTCGTTTAATCTTTAAGAATTCATAAATTCAATAATTCCGGTAGTAAAATTAGTAAGTCAAATTTTTCAGCAATAAAAATGGAAGAAGAAAGATGCAAAAAAAATGCTTAATTTATGATTATATTATTTGTTAAATTTCAATGATTTTTTTTTTTTGCAATTAATGAGAACAAAATTAAAATATTACAATCTCGAAATTCAATAATTTGATTGCTTCATTCAAAGTAATACATTAGATGAGTAAATGAAATTGAAATGAAATAATCAAAATATTTCTATATGAAATTCCGGAAATGTTTGCATAAAATTGAATAACCGTATATTTCAGGTATTTGAATTAAAATGAAAAATACGAAATGATTATATAAAATTGACTAATCCTACAATTCAACAAAATTTAATCGTCCGAATCGTTGTACAATAATGGATTAAATGATTAAACGGAATTTGAATTGAAATGGAAAATTTGTTGGCAATATGATCGTTGGAGAAGAATTCTGGCAATTTAATTCGGAATGAATGAAGTTGTGACAAAAAGGAATGACACAAAAGATTCCTCCCCCCATTTCCTCAAAAAATCCTCTCCCTCGATTCATCCAAATGGTACCATAAATACATGTATGACCTTCAACCTAACATAGGTATTTAACGATTTTTATGATAGAAGAGAGGAGGGAAAAATGATCTGTACAAAAAAATTGACCTTTTATTTTTGGGTTCATTTTTAAGCCGATTAAAAATTCACTTAAATTTCAATAATTGATGAGGAAAGCTTTTTGGGGAAAAAAAAATGATTATTACTTCTCAAATATGTCAAAATATCTGTCATCTTATTTTAAAAATAATTTCATTTGCAAAATTTTTGCACTGTCATTTTTGTTACTGTATAATATATACTATGAGATGAAAATGTAACCTTAGTTTAATATTTGAATTTAGTTAAATTTAACAGATTTGAACTAACTTTATCGATCACATTCAATCATTTTAACATTTTGCTACAAACACTATTCAGTATCAATTAGCTTTTAGTATTTTGAAACAAACAACATCAGTTATATATGAAAAAGTGCATAGCTATTATTTGTCAATGATTGTAAAATGTCACATTGTCAATTCAAAAAAAAAAAAAAAGGATAGATAATTGAAATTTGCTTAAAATTAACAAATTAAATGAGTTATTAATCAATAATAAGCATAGTTAAGAAAAAAAAATTTTACAAAACATACAAACAATAATTATCAGAAAAACTTTTATGTTCTTTCTCTTCCTTTCTTAATTAATTTTTCTTTCCCATACTTCTTCTTTTTTTTTCAAATTATTTGTTAAAAAATAAGTTAAAAAAATTTTTAGCTTATCATTTAAATCATTTCTTTTGTCCAATTTTTTCGACGAATTATTTTAAGAGAAATAAAATTTTTCAATTTATTAAAAATAAGGAAAAAAAGCATCAAAGTGTGAAATTATTTTTGTAAATTATTAAATTAAAAATTGAATTATGTAATTAAATTAAAGATTAAATTAAAAATTGAATTATTAAATTAAAAATTGAATCATGAATTATAACAATTAGTGCGAGGAAAAAAAAAAAGTAATTAAACTATTGAAGAAAATAAAACGGATATATTGCAATGATTGTAATTAAAGTACTGGAAAAATGATATACATGTATTCGAGTAAATTAAAAATTGCAAGTAATAAGAAAGTATTAATTATGGGAATTAGCAAAATATTGGAATAATTTCAAATATTATGGTAATAAGTAAAGTGTTAATTAAAGAATAAAGTAAAGTATAAAGAATAGAATAAAGTATAATTAAAGAATATGCGGTAATAAGTAAAGTGTTAATTAAAGAATAAAATGTTAATTAAAGAATAAAGAATAAAGAATGAAATATCTCAAATATCATCAAACTATTCAAATTGTCCGGTTGAACTGTTCAATTCAATAGCGATTAAAATTATCACAAAGTATGTTGCTGGTACCAAAATTAAAAAATGTAAAAATTTTTTTTTTTCTTCAGCATTGCAAACATCACCAATGTAAAAAAAATGCGATAAAAATTTGGAAACAAAAATTCAATTTTATAAATAATTTGAAAAATTGCTAAAAATGATGTTTACGAACTGTTTGGATTGAAATTTCGCTATTAGCAATAATTTCACTCTTATTTATCCTTTTAAAAAATTTTAACTTCCATCTTTTGTATAATATTTTCACTTTTTTTTTCAATTTTATTCTACCAATGCACAACAACAAAAAAAATTTTTCAATGTTAGGAAAATTTAGAATTTATTGAAATTTTTGAAATTCACTTCTCTCATTTTATTGTTTTCATTTATATTTTTTGATATTGTTGAAAAAAAAACTTCAATATAATTCTTTTGAAAATTTTAATATTTGTTAAAATTTTTGTCATTGTTGTTTATAGTTTGATGCGTATTGTTTATTGTCTACTGTTTGTTGTTTATTGTTTATTGTTTATTATTTCTTGCTTGTTGTTTGGTTATTTATTATTCATTTTTTTCTCTTGTTAATCATTAATTTTTAGTGCTTATTCCTTGGGAATATTGTTTTTTTGTTTATTTTTTGTAAATATTATTTATTGTTTATTGTTTATTGTTCATTGTCTGTTGTTTACCGTTTATTTTGTTTATTGTTTGTTGTTTTACGACATTAAGAAATAGCTTTTTTTTTTTGGTTGATTTTTATGCAATTATTGTATTCTAAAGTATTATTACATACCAATTATTATATTCAGTATTTATATACCAATTTTTACATTCATACCAATTATTATATTCTTATTATAGCAGTAAGAAATTAATGAAGTTTAAAGGATGATCGTAAAAGAATATGATGCGATCGTATTTTATGCTCCTGCGCTATTAATAAGCTACAACTACTAGGCCAACCATAATTACAACTGTTCATTTGACCTTTGACCCATTCAGAATTAGGCGAACAACAATGAAGGCTAGTGATAAAGTTATCAAAGGAAAACTTTGGTTGCTATTTGCGATGATAATATGAAAAATGTTATGAATGCGCTATTAATAAGCTACAACTACTAGGCCAACCATAATTACAACTGTTCATTTGACCTTTGACCCATTCAGAATTAGGCGAACAACAATGAAGGCTAGTGATAAAGTTATCAAAGGAAAACTTTGGTTGCTATTTACGATGATAATATGAAAAATGTTATGAATGAATTAAATTTTAAATAATAAGTTTAAAAGAAGAAAACTCATTTTGAGATAATAATTTATTTTAGAAT
>NW_018108332.1:79707-81708 GCF_000183805.2 Loa loa | reverse complement strand
TAATAATAATAATAATAATAATAATAATAATAATAATAATAATAATAATAATAATAATAATAATAATAATAATAATAATAATAATAACAATAATAATAGTCCTCGCTAGAGGTAGTATATTAGAATATAAATGTGAATTTAATTTTGATAAATAATGAATAACAACAGTATTTATACGATATCATAACTATTTGAATTTCTGTCTTCTTTTACTATTGAAGTAAATGATATGCTAAAAGATATTTTAATGAAATTTTAACTTTGATCCAACAAATATAATCGTATAATGGCAGAAATTATGTTATTATTTTGAAAATATTAAGGAAATGGCAAAGTATTAGTAACGATAATGGAATTGGTAAAATAAAAAAGTAAAATTTCATTATAATTTTAAATTAAAAAAATTTTTTTTTTGAAAATGGAAAAAAAAAGGATGAAAGGAAAAAAGATGCAAAGGTGAGAATTGCATTCTCCTGCTATTTAAAATGAAAACGTTAATTAATCTTAAATTAATCGTTAACTCATTGTAAATAAGTCTTACTTGTGTTAATATTAAAATTGATGTTGTATAAAATTCCTAAATTTGATACTTTTCCTCTTCACGTATTAAAGTTTGAAATATCAATCAATCAAGCGATTGTTTCTATCATTTGATTTCCACCTGGTTAAGTTTCCATCTGCTTACAAAAAAGGACAAAAAAAAAATGCATATTGCCTTTTAATTAAATACTTCTGGGTCGGTATCTTTTGATCATAATCATCTGCACATTTTCATTTGATAATAGCTGCTAATAAATTAATTGCCCGACATTGTAATAAGTTTGATTTAATCCTATTCTTTTGTTTTAAATTTGATTAAAAATTAAAACAAAATTTTTGCTCTTATAGGAAATTTTAATTTGATGAGCATAAAAATGATAAAGTTTTGTTGGTTAAGTCTTTCTTTTTTAAGAAAATATATTGTTTATATTTCAGACAGAGAAAATGATTAGGATAGTAAAATCGTGTAAAATTAAAATTGAAAAAAAATTAAGTGAAATTACTTTTAAGAAACAAATTTGTTTAAAAATAGCAAAAAAGAACAACAAAATGATGGCATTATGCTTAAATGTATTTGAAACTTAATTGCATCATTAATAATTAATTATAATTAATGAATGATTACTATTTGCAACAATTATTATGATTTTTTATTCTAGCATAAATGTTGTAAATTCAATCGAGAATTCTCGAATGAAAATTAAGTTGTTCGTGATAGCAGAAGCTACTTATTAATAATGAATTATTTGATTCCATCCTGTAAACATTACTAATGATTTTCATGGCTAACCAGTTAACATGCATAGTATAATAAGCCTATGCTTCATAATATTCATCAACTACTTAAGCATGTTGCAGTATTGAAATTAAATTTTTTTTCAAATTAAATTTTTGTTCAAATAAAAATAATTTAACTTATAACAAATGGATTAGATCATGATTGATTTTTTATCAAATGTATATTAAAGTAATAAATGATGAATGATTGGATAGGAAGGGAAAAAGTGATGGTCAGAATTATATGAATGAAATATCAGTAATGAAATTATAAATGACAGATTAATGACCATTAGTTGATCGGCGATTAATAAGTGATTAACTTCAAAGTAACTTTCAAACAGGTTTTACTAATTTTAATTATTTGCAAACTTTCGCAAATCATTTAATAATTAAAATGCGATAAATAACACGTAGTTGTACAATAGTTTTACACATGATTAGATAATTAAACTAATTAATTGATTAGCTTATTTTATTGTTCACGCACGGAACTGGTTTATGCAAATGGTTGTACGAATCAAAACTTCTTTGACATCTATTACATTGATTTATTAGTGAAAGATCAAAATTAAAACGTGACAGATTAAATTAGACAGTAATTAATCCTAAATCAAACAAACGCCCCTAATTACTCGATTAATTAAGTATTAATTTCATTATGGATGAAATATGCAAAAAAAA
>NW_018108332.1:76301-79401 GCF_000183805.2 Loa loa | reverse complement strand
AAAAAAAAAAAAAAAAAAGCAGCAATAAATGAATATTATTAAATGAAAAAAGAAAAAGAAAATGAACAAATACTTTTTTTGCTAATTAATAAACCATACAATAAATGGGTGACAAATGACCTATCTCATGAATGCAACCATCTGCTTTGCTATTATTTTGTAAGCTTTTTTAGAAAAGCCAATTATCCAACATAAAACAAACATTTATACCACTTCAACTGAAAAAAAAAAAAGCAATACGAATGTGACGGCAAAAACTTTTTTTTTCCCTGTTGACAAATGAAATTCCGAAATAAATTATTTGATGACAAGAATTTTGATTTTTAACAGCATTTCTATATGTATGTGTAATATTAAAATTAAATACAAAATGGAAAGATTTTTAAATACAAATTACCAATAATTAATTTATTAATATAAATTTTACGCTTATTATTGAAAATATTTTAAGAAAGTAAACTTGAATACTTCATATGACATTTTAAATTGTATTAAAAAATAACTGACTTTTAATTTTAATTCAAAAATGGCTGAAAAAAGGTGATGAAAGAACGATAAACAATGATTTGACAATAACTTTAAATTATTAATTTGTTATTTTCATTGCTTTTTCAAAGCATAATTTATCAAAAAAAGTTACAATAGTAAACCATTAATTAATTATTAAGATAATTAATGATATGAAAAATTTGTAAATAACAAATGAAGTAATTTTACTAGTTAATAGCAATGTTCATAATGAAAGCGTAATAGCAGTAGTCCAAAAAATGCAAATATTAGCTATTTGTTTACTTATATTATTGCTATGCAAACAAATACTTTATAGTAGTAGTAATAGCAGTAATAATGCATCAATGATTACAGGTACCGAAATTTACATAAGATTGTTGTATTTGACACCTTTCCATAAATACCTTACCAATAATAACATCATTATACAAACAAAAGGTTTATTATTTGGCTATAACTAACATTTCTTTTGTTTACTTTTCACTGATATTGTTGACGTTCAGTTTCAAAAGAATGAAAAAATTACAAAACAATAATAACGAGTAGTAAATAATATTCAAAAAAAGCATTATACAATAATTAATTACAATTGAAAAAGTCTATGTGACAATTAGTTGCGTTTAAAATAGTAATACTATAGAGTGGTTAATTATACTTGAAAAAAAAATGCTATGTAGTAATTAATTGTACTTGAAAAAATGTTATGCAACAACTAATTATACTTAAAAAATTAATATGTAGTAATTAATTACACACAAAAAGGCACTACTCAATAGGCAAAAAACCTTAAAAAGATTATATCATTCGAGTAAGTTTGAAAGGAAAATGTAAATCATACAAAATATGATGGCTATTGTTTAATATTTAAATCAGAATGCCATTAGCAGTTATCGATTCTAAGCTAATGTGACACTGATGCGACACTTAGTAAGACGGGGTTTACCATGTGTCAATCACATTATGTATTCTAATTTCACTTCCTACACGACTTCTTCAATCAGTGAACAAGAAATTATGCAAAATTTTACAAGTGTAGTGAATTTGTTAAATCTGCAAAAAAAAAAAAGAAGAAAATGATAAAATTTGGTGATTTTAATTAAGCAATTATTATTAATCATTGTATCTTTAAAATTGATGACAAATTTTGAAATTAGTTTGTTAAACTCGAATAAAATAATGATTGAATGAGATGGAAGAAATGCAAAAAATTAAATCTTATCAAAAGTTACATTAGCATAAAATTTTAATATCAAAAGAAATGGAATGAAATTTTTAGGCTCCAAAAAAAAAAAAAACCGGATATAAAACAAAAATTTTGCAGATCAATTCAGATTTAAAATTTTAGCAATGACAAATAATTTTTAAAAAATCAATAATTAAAGCTAAAATTTCGAAATTGAAACCAAACATTCACCTCTTTATTTAATTTTGATCTAATTTTGTAAATTTGATCCAATTTTGTCCAATTTTTGCTAATTTTAGTAATTTTCCAAATACTATTAGTTTGGTAAATTAAAAAGAAAAATGAAATCCAACTATTGGTACAACAAATATCACTGCTATTATAATTTTATTTTTATTACTGTTATCGTTATCATCAATCGTTAGTTTAGATTTAAATTTCAAAACTGACAGAAAAAAAAATCCAAAATTTTTAAATTACAAAAATTTTCTACAATTGAAAACAAAATAAACAGGCATTTTTAATGCATATCCCTACAAATTATCATATCATTCCTAATTTCGATTTAATTTAAATTACAAATATTTTCCGGAATTGAAAATAAAACCAGTCATGGCAAAACAAAACCATATGTAATCGATATTATTTATAATCAGGAAATTTTAGAATAATTGTTATCATTATCACCTTAGTTTCGATTAAAAGAAATGAATGATTTCGTAAATTTAAATGGTTCAAGTCTAAGCTGACCTCAAGCTTTACCCTAAGTTTATGAATGAGAATATGCCTAAGCATAGGAATAACTCCAAGCCTAAGTCTAAGCTCGAGCCTAAGCCTAAAGCAAAGTCCAAAAAAAAAAAATTGATAAAGAAAAGATTTGTTGCATGATGACAGATATTATCCGGAATTTTTCTGGAATTTTCCTTAGGATATTTTTTTAGAATTTTATACGGGGAGATTTTCTATTTTTCCATTTTTCTGGGATTTTTTATGGGATATTCTTCTAGAGTTTTCCACGGATGATTTTTCTGGAATTTTTCATGTGACATTTTTCTAGAATTTTCGTAAGAGATTTGTTTGAGGTTTTTCTGGAATCTTTCATAGGATATTTTTCTGGAATTTTCCTTGGGGGATTTTTTTGGAATTTTTGATGAAAGATATTGCTGGAAATTTTATATGGAAGATTGTTTTGAGATTTTCTATGGATGATTTTTTCTGGAATTTTCCATGGGAGATTTTTCGGGAATTTTTTGTGGGAGACTGTTTTGAGATTTTCTATGGATGATTTTTCTGGAATTTTCCATGAGAGATTTTTCGGGAATTTTTTATGGGAGACTGTTTTGAGATTTTCTATGGATGATTTTTCTGGGATTTTCAATGGAAAGTCTTCCATGGAAAAGTCTCCCA
>NW_018108332.1:70205-75993 GCF_000183805.2 Loa loa | reverse complement strand
CATAGGATATTTTTCTGGAATTTTCCTTGGGGGATTTTTTTGGAATTTTTGATGAAAGATATTGCTGGAATTTTATATGGAAGATTGTTTTGAGATTTTCTATGGATGATTTTTCTGGAATTCATGGGAGATTCTTCGGGAATTTTTTATGGGAGACTGTTTTGAGATTTTCTATGGATGATTTTTCTGGAATTTTCCATGGGTGACTTTTCGGGAATTTTATATGGGAGACTGTTTTGAGATTTTCTATGGATGATTTTTCTGGGATTTTCAATGGAAGACTTTTCTGGAATTTTCTATAAGAGATACTTTCCACCACCATTACTACTACTACTACTACTACTACCATTAACATTACTACTACTACTGCCACTACTACAACTACTGGTGACATTTCCATTTTAAAATAAGATCACAGATTAGTTAGGAAGGATAGATATATTGCAAGAGATGGATAAAAGGATTGTAAGATGCAAATTATGTCATATTCCTAGTAGGATAATTTGTCATTAGTTAACCATACATATCCGCCACAAACAAATATGTCATTTGTTAATTGTCAAATTTAAAAGACATTTCAACTTACTAACTTCATGAAACAAACTGTCATTATTGCTAATATCTTACAAATATCATTGATTTTTTTCAATATTTTACATTAAATAATAACAAATTTTAATAATTTCAAAACTATTTGCAATTTTTAAACGTAAATTTGCTAGAAATATTGCATCAATAAATTGATCTAATTAATAATTAGTGGTAATGTTAAACAATCATCTTTTACACATTCATGGAACCTGGTTGAAATTAATTAATGTAATAATTATCTTCAGTTTATCAGAATGTGAAAGATTATTTTAATCATAGTAAAAATAACGGAAATCTTTAAAACATACAAATTAATGAAATCTGATGAAATATTATTTCAAATTTTTGAATTACTCTAATCGATTAAGCAAATTATATGCTTAATGTTAATAAAAATGTAGCAATCAATTTGATATATTAATAAGGAATTCTAATTGTGCATAGTAGTAAATTTTTAAAATATTTTAGCAAAATTATGGAATATTTTCTAGCAAATAAACACATAGTTTATTATTTGCTAAAAAAAAAAATTTCTAAAAAAGTATGCATTAAGCAAATTGTTTAATTTGGCAAATTTTTATTGCTCCAAAATATTACTTTAATAAAAAAAATGTTAAAATTACTTCAAATTTTAATTTATTTTTTATTAATAGATTGAAATCGTTGTTAAAAGACAGCGAAATATTATTTATTAAATTTTTGCAGGCCTCGACAATTTCTAAACTTTTAACATTTTTGTTAAAAAAAAAAAAACTGTTGGATGAAATTTGCATGCATTAATTAAGCAAATTTCTATTGTTCAAAAATGTTATTTTTGATAAAACAACAGTCAAAATCATTTCAAATTTTAATTCAATTTCTATTACTGGCAAAATTACATTTTTGTTGAAATTAGATACTAATTTCCTAGGACAAGTTTGCAAATTTGTACCATTTTATATTTTTACTACAATTTATTTGTTAATTAAATTACCAATAAAAGATGAAAATTCTTTGTCGAATTCAGACGAATGAATTTTTTTTTAAATTTAGAATGATGTAAAAAAAGTATCGTCAAAAAAAAACTTTCAAAAAGATTGAGTGGTTTAAGAGGTATTTCCAAAGATGGATTTAAAGAGCATTTACAAAAAAAAAAAATTTTCAAGCATAAATAGATTAAATGCTAAAAATAAATTTACATATCACTTTAGTAATATGAATTATATGAAAAAAAAAATGTTATTAAAGTAATTTTCAATTAGTTCTATCATTAAAAGCTAGTATTAAAAGGAAAAGAATTGGTAAAAGATTTAAAAACTTTTCAATTATTGCAGGATAATATTTTTTGAAAAAGTTAAAATAATTTCAAAATGAATTAAATTTTTATATGTTTAATCTTGGCAATTACTATTTATGTGATAATCGTTGGAGAGATGATAATTCGCGTTATCCTAATGATTTTTCATCGGGAATGATAAGATTTTATCCGAGATGATAAATTCATTGTGAAAATATGACATTTTCCGGTATTCTAATTTTAAAAGATGATCCTGATGAATTTGTTAGGGATGATAGGATTAATCCAGATGATGAATGTTGATCGCATCATTTCCGGAATTATGAATTCTTTGCTAAATTACTAAAGTAAAGTAATAACCTGCAAATGACATTGTACTAAAAGAAATGTCACGTAATCTTGATGAAAAAAGAAAAAAAAATGTTAGGAGTCTAGCAAAGATAGAAGAATTCGAAGAAAAATTTAATTAAAATTTAAAATAAATGAAAGAAAGAAAGATTAAATAAACAAATATTTCATTTTATTAACATTTGTGCTTTTTGAAATAGTCAAAATTTTTTTTTCTCTCAAATGAAATTTCTCGGGAAATATCTTTTCTTTTTTCCCCTAGAACATTACGATTTTTTGGTGATGTCCCCAACATTTTAATTAATTTCCAAATATTTCATATGGAAAAGGTAAAAAAGACTTACCTATAATTTAAAATAGCGGAAAAGAAAACGAGAAATTAAATAAGCAAATATTTCATTTTATGTCATTTGCGCCTATTCAAATAGCCAAAATTAAATATACCATCCTATTCCTAAAGCATTTGTCTCTAAAAAAAAAAGTCTCCAGTTAGCTTTAATGCATTTAAATTGCTTAGAGGAGGGAAGTGAGGAAAAAAAAAGTTGAATTTGATCGAAAAATTGTTGAAATTGCAATGCAAATAATGTTTGGTCCATTAATGTGATCAAGAATGATCTATGATCAACCACAGATCATTTATCATTCCTATCAGTGAAAATTTAACCATAAATGATTTAAGCCATTAAATGAAATTAATCGTTTAATTTAAACTAACATAGAAATGAACGATAACATTCATTTGTTTCTTTTTAAACCACAAATTCAATTTTATAAATGAAAATTTTTAATGGAATTAATTGTGATGCAATTTATTGAATGAATTTAAATAAAAGTTAAAATTAAATTTGACAAAAAAAAATTTTCAATTTCTAGCTATTGAATAGAGAAAAATGAAAATATGATGTAAATTGATGTAAGAAATGAAAGGGAAGAAATATTTAAAAAGTAATTTGGAAAATAAAATTTTTTTTTTGAATAATTAAGTTATAAAATTTTTAAATGTGAATTATTAAGAAGAGAATTTTATGCATAAATGATATTTATTATGATGAAAAAGAAATAGGTAATAAATTAATGAAAGTATAACATAAAATGTCGCCTATACCATGAATTTATTGTCATCCTTTATTTGGCCTTTGCATCATCTTATCTATCGGAAATGGTCATCATGGGAAGAGAATGAAATGAAAAGAAGAGAAAAGGAAAGGGATAAACTAAAAGATGGAGCAATTTGATATGGTAGTATGGTGAACTTGAAGTTAGAAGAAAGGAATGGGAAGTTGAAGATGAGAAGAGATGAGGGATGATATCAGTAAGATAATAGATAGGTGGTCAGTTGACCCGATTGGTCACTTAGTATCTAAACAACAACAACAACAAGTCACTAATGCCATATTACTACTACCTGTACAATATTATCATTAATTCTAAAATGTTACATGCATATTTGAGCAATCATAAATATTTGCATAATAATACTGCAAATAAATTATACATTTATTGATAGGGGATGAATGCATGTAAATAAATTGATTAATTAATTAAATCAATATTATATGTGCATTCTGAACAATTGCAATGCAGTTTTATAAATTGCAAATTTAAATTTAAATTTGTTAAGAAGTGAACAGGAAAAAGAGAACAATAACGAATGATTACATTAAACATACATAAAAAGTTACCGCGAAAATTTTAATTATTCGATTAAACAATGATAATAAATTAGAATTAAACATAATTTGCATAATTTTATCAAAAATATAATGAAATTTTAAAGTTTATAAGGAAAAACTTTGAAGATTAAATGAATAAAAGAGAGGGGAAAAAAGTTCGAAATGAAATGATAGTGGAGAGAGGGGGGGGTGGGGGGGAGGTGACATTTGGATGGCATATCACAAAAGTGATAGTACTCTGAGGAACAGTTGTTAAAAATGTTAATGTCAGTTGTTCGCATATTCATCATTTCAAATTGACAATAATAAGAGGAATGGTGAATGAAAAATGAAATGAGAATGATATAAATAATGATAAGGTTGAAAAAAATACAAAAAAAAAAAGAGAGAGAGAGATAATTTTATAATTTGTTTGGTTTTTTAATTGGAAAAAGGAAGACTAAAATTAGAAAATAAATTTTAAATTTAAAAAATGAATCAGCAAAAAAAAAGATTATAAAATTTAATAAGCATTATAATACGATGAAGGCAAAATTTTTCTTTTTTATAGGTTAATTTAATAATTTTTTTAATTCTTAATTTTTTCGTAATTTTTAATTTTTTTTCATTTCATCATTTTTTTTCTATGATAAAACCGTAAAAAACCTTTAAAAAGAAAAAAACTCAAAAAAAACCTTTAAAAAAGAAAATAAAATTCGAAAAAAAAGGAAATAGAAAGTGGAAAATTTTTTTTAGTTTTAAAATTAAAAGGAAAGTTAAAATTGGTAAAAAAACAATATTATGTAACGATAAACATCGAATTGATGAGAATGAGACAATTAATGGTTGCAATTAAAATTAACCAATTTAAATTAATCTACAAATAAAAGTAATTTAAATTAAACCAATAAAATTAATTTGATTTCATAATAATTCTTTTGATTAACAAATTATCATCAAATTGATTATCGTAATATTGAATAAACTGAAAATACCACAGAGAATGAACGAAAAAAAAAAAACAAAATTATTAGAGAGAGGAAAAGAAAAATAATCTATTTGATGAAAAAAAAAAAAAAGTTCAAAGAAATTTTGGAAGAATGAATGTCGGAAAATTTCAAAGAAATTTCAAAGATAGTTACCGCTTAATTTACTTATATTATGTTATACGGTAACAACAGTAACTATTATTTACAGCACTGCAATCATCTGTTTATTGCAGTGTTCTTTTGTTTTGTACAAATTTGTTGTTTGCCGCTTTATCAGTAAATAATCAGTTAGTAACAATGATTAATCATATATCAGTATATATCGAATCATATATCGATTAATTAAAATATAAACTTAAAATATATTATTTTTATTGGAGAAATTGAAAATTTATGAAATTTATGCTATTTTATTGAAATTTATTTGCATAAAATTGATAAGTTATGCAAAAAATAAACAATGCTAATAAATTAATAAATAGGTAAATAAATAAATTTTCATAAATGCAAATATAATAATAGTAAATTATGCAAAGAGAATTATGAGAGAAAAGAAAAAAAAAGATAAGATTAAAGAAACAAATATCATTATCTATTGTTTTTTACAATATTCAAAAATTTGAAAAAAGAAATTTCAAAGATAGTTATCGCTTAATTTACTTATATTATGTTATACGGTAACAACAGTAACTATTATCAACAGTAACTATTAACCAAATCAATTCTTATCAGTAGTGATTAAAAAAATATAACATCAAAAAAAACGAGGAATTTTTTTAAAAAAAAAATTTTTTTAAAAAAATTTTCTTCAAACATTTTTGAGAATAAACTTTACAAATTTTGGTTAATGTAAAATTTGAAAAGGATTAATTCATTGTAAATCCTTGGCATATGTTTATATTTTGGCAATTGATGAAGGAAATACTTAGAGT
>NW_018108332.1:46008-69891 GCF_000183805.2 Loa loa | reverse complement strand
TTTCTTCCCAAACTCACTCTTCGAAGGATAATTACAAAAATTATTTTTTTGAATTGTTTCATTAAATGTAAGATAAAAAAATTTAATGCTTTTATTTTGCAAAAACTTTTACCATTCATTTTTAGCGATACAAAAAAGCATAGAAATATGTGACAAGATGAATATTTGACATTTGTGACAAAATGTATATGACAAGCAATCATTTGCATCATATTAAATTTCATTTAAATTTTATTTCAAAATATATCACCACGTTATTTACGTATAATTTGACCACCACGTAAGTCTAACCCTTGCGATCTCTGAAATATACTTGCATTATCTAATGATTAAATTATCTTTGTCATTTTATCACTTATCCTCTTTGCTTACTTATCATTCTTACTTAAACTTACTTGTACATTTATCTATTATCGATAAATTATTTTTTTGCAGTATTTATAAAAAGTTAAATTAACAATAATCAAAACATACATTCTTGATTTGTGTCAAATATGCGGATGAATAATTCTAATCTAATATTTAAATCAATTATTGCTAGGGTTCAATGAAATGATTTAAATAACATCATTTCAATTTAAATTATTAAAATTATGATTAAGATTGAAATTAAGAATATAATAAGATTAATCTTATGATTATTATTAAGATTATTATTTCTTTGTTAAATTATATCAATAAAAATTTAAATTAGCATTTCCTTCATTTGTTTTCTCCGATACGTTTATATATTACATGTATTTAAAATTAAAAATAAAAAAATGAATTGGAAAAATTTGAAATTTTAAAAGAAAAAATTTTTGTTATTTGTCTTATTTTCTAAACAAATCCTTAGCAAAACCAACAATTCAAACAATTTTTTTTTAAAATAAATATCTAATAAAATAAACAGTTAAAAAATATATAAAATTAATATTTGTAATTTAATAATTAATATCAAAAAATAATTACATATGAGAAGAATCGAACATTCTTCTTCCTTCGAACATTTTTTAGGCGCATTTGTATATTAACATCAGCATAATTAACTTTTTCATTGTCTAATAATATTTTTGTAAAATTTTCAATCATTCTTTTAACAGCTTGTTGTTGCAATTCTTGTCCAGTATCTTAATTAATTATTTATTTACATTTCTATTTTTCCTCCTTTTTTTTTTTGGCATAAATAACGGATAATAAATTGGTAGTTTTAAAGTTTAGCTAAAATTTTGAGCTTTTTATATTTTAATCTTTCAGGGATAAATTTGACGAAAATTAATTTATTAAGCATCAAATAATGATTAATTATTGAAGTTTACAGTTTAAATTATCATTAATTAAAATTATATATTTCATAACTTAGTTATATATCTTATAAAATATATGTAAGTTCATATAATACTATATATTAGTATAGAAAAATCGCATGGAAATTATATGTATCTATCTATCTATCTATTTATATGCATATTGTTTACCTATACCAAGCACATATATTTGCAACAGAAAACCTAATTAAATTTGAAATCAAAAACTGGTAATTTGATATTAAATTTAAGATAATAAAATATTATAATTTTTTCTGAAATTCTGAATTTCCAAAAAAAAGAAAAAAAATAGACAAATTTGACAAAACAATATTAAGAAGCATCAGAATATTCCATCTTATGCTACGTATATCATTCATATTTTCAGGAATAAAAAAAAAAAGAAATTTTACCAATTTTACGAAATTTTTATCAATATACTTGAAATAATTTAAAAGTACAACTTTTCTGGGACAAAAAAAAGAAGGGAAAAAACTAATTTAAACCAAAACTATTATCAAAAAAAGCTATAGTCTAACAAATTAGAGTCTAAGAAATGCTAATTTAAGCAAAATCTATTACTGAAGTTGTAAAGAAGATATAGCCGAGCAATTTTGAAGCTTAAGAAATGCTAATTTTGGCCAAATCCATTATCGAAATAGTGGTGAAAATATAGCTTAACAAATTAAAGCCTAAGAAATGTTAATTTAAGCATCAACTTTCATATCCAAACATTAATTACACTATACAAAGAAAAAGGAAATAATTCAGTGTTACTTAATGAATGGTAATAAAATTTCCTTCCTAAAATGAGTCTTTTTTTGTGGAATTTTTATAAATAAAACATAACTTTGAAAACTATAATAATGTCTTTTTCAAACTTTTAAATATAATTTTAGCATAAATTTAAAGTAATTTAAAAAAAAAATTGACGAAGAGAGGAAAATGATTTATAATTTAAAATAATTTAAAAAGTAATTTAAAAAACTAACGAAAAGAGAGGAAAATGATAAAATAACCTAATTCATCCTCGCTTATTTCACCTTTTACAAGTTGTTTCGTATCATTCATTGCTTTCCTCAAACATTGATTAAAGCGATCATCAAGCTCTTCTCGGCTCATACTATTGTTTTTCATTTTTTTTGTTTTTTTTAAAATTTTTTCCGTTTGTTTGTTTTGTAAATATTCCTTAAAGAAAAATAACAAGATATGATAGTAATTAATTAGATAGTTTTATAACAAATTATAATGTTTGTTGTGTCATTGTTATTTTTATTGAAGTATTTTTTTTTTTGTGAAAATTTGAAAGGAAGGAAAAAGTTGCAAAATTTTGAAAAACTTTTTTTTATCAGTTTTATTAAAAAGCAAAAAAAAAAATCCAACGAAAATATATTTTATAACTTTTTCAAGTTAAAATAAAATGGAATTATGGAAATTACGTGTTAAAAAAAAAAAAAAATCGGTACTTTTTTGAAACGCTTATCATTTTCTATGGAATGAATTGATAAAGTGATTTTGAGTAACATATCAAAGATATATTTGACGGAAAATAAAATTTCTTCCTTTCCAAATTTCTCATTTTTATTTTAAAAAATGAAATTTGTCCAGATATCTGAAATATCAACCGTTAAGCGAAATTCCGATAAGCAGCAATGAATTTTCCTGTAATTCGATTTGTTAATATATTGATATGATAGATTAATTCCTTCGTATTACAGAACATTTGATTCGTTGATTTAAAAAAATAAATAAATCAATGTAATTACGAAAAATATTCAAATGTAACAACTAAATAAAACAATATATTCAATAGATATTTGGTTGGAAATGAAGCATTCAACGGAAGGTCTCTTTTTTAAAATAACGAATAAAATGGAAACACTATTTTGAAAGGATTATCTTTTTAAAAATCTAATTTGAAACTGACTATAAAAATAAATGGTTGAAAATATATTTATATTAAAAATATTTTTACAGGAACGCAAAATTTTCAAGCATTTTAAAAATAAACACTGAATTTTATGAGAAATGTTTAATTTTAAAAATTAATTTTCAGAATGATTCAGGAATGGTTCAATAGTTAGCGCCAGATAAAATTCTTTCGTTATTGATAACTCTTGCTGACTTTCTGACAGAACGAAGAAATGACAAAAATTAGAATAATAACTCATATACTCTAAATGTAATGATTGATGAATCAAACAGATTTAACATTTCATTGATGATAGATAGTTCATGGTTGATTATTTCGTTAATTGCATATATAAGGTGGATTACCAGAGATAATGAATTTACACACGGCTTGATGAAATCTGAAATTAAACTTGATTTTGTAAGAAAATTAACGAGTAGTTTGGCAAAAGTTTATGGTTTTAGGATATAAAGCAAAATTGAAATATCGTCAAGACACAAAACTTATCAAAAAAAAAAAAAAAAATATTAGGGATTGAATACACCAAACAAAAATTATGCGACTAGCTATATTTTACAATGTAAGAGCTGCATGACTATTGTACAAGTAAAAAATGATTTAAACTATGCAAGAAAAAGCTCGAAATTTAAGATGAAAATAAGAATAAGCAAACTAAATACAGAAAAGCACAAAAAAGTATACACTTCACAAATGATGGCAGGGCGCTCGGAGATCACCGCTCACGTTATAAGCATTTATTTATTATTTACCTAATCTAACACTTACATATCACTTATATCATTAAAATATAGCTATCAAAAGCAAACTAAAAAGCAATGAGCGTTTGAAAGCACGAGCAAGAACTTCTACTGATTTCAAGTCCAATGTAGGCTTTCGCTAAGAGAAAAGCAGTAATGTACAAAAAGATATTATTCCCAAAGCCAAAATAATATGCATACCTGTTCCTTTTCCAACTCTTTCTCTCTCCGCATATTTACTGGGTTAAATAATTCTTGAAAAAAAGTAAGATATCACCGAACTCATAGATATTAAGCAAATGCAAAACATTCTCGTTAACTATTATCAAATTTCTTGCAAAAATTCTCAGAAAAGTTAGGGAAATGAACGTTGTTTTTGATCCATTACATAGTCTTCAAATCATTCAATGGCTTCGATTCACGTGTTGGATATGATAGACCATCGGAACCAAGTGGTGAAGAAATGAACGGCACTAACAATGCTATCAACCAACGTCTACCCATAGCTTGACGCACGTTTTCCATAAATCCCAAATTATATGCATGTACATCCTAAAAAATATTTTTTATTTAATTAACATTTTAAGATAATGAATGTCTGGACAAAACTGACGAAAAATTTTAAAAGGAAGAATAAATAAACTTCATACTTCGACAATAAAATAAACTCTGAAATTCTGATAAAAAAATTTTTTATATATCTTCTATAGAGAGTTGTTTTTTACCACCAAAAGTGGTAAAAAATTTTACCACCAAATTTTACCACCAAAAGATTATTTACCACCAAAGAAATAGAGAGTTGCTACTGTAAAAATATCAGGTGCTCTTCATCATTAGTGGGAACTTTTTATGCTGGTATTTCAGCACTATGAAAAAAGAAAAAGAATTCTAAAGAGTAGAAGCATGTACCATAAGATACTCCACACGTGTCTGTCCTCGGTAAAGGCAAAAAAGTTGAGCTGTAATCAGGTAACATAGAAAGACGAATATAGTAAACGAGAAGACGAAAGTCATCACACATAAAAACTGGGAGAAACTGATTATACGAAAGATTAATGCCAAGTGAGGCACTATTAATTCCCAGAGTTGTAACGGTGAAAAACCACCAAGTGATGACCACATAAATGACCAGTTCCATCTGAAGTATTCAATATAATTATTAATTAAGCACCATAAGACATTTAATGGCAACGTTAACATTGCAGTTGGAGTTCCTTTATGCTAAAACAAGTAATCTAATCAGTTCTAAATCCACTTCACAATGAACACTTCATCGGCAATTCATTTTTGACCTATTCATTAATTTGACCATAAACTTAAGACTCGAAATGACCTTTAGTGAAGCATGCTTTAACTTATAAGGTATGAAAGGGCTAAAAGTGATATAACCAATAAACTGAGTAATCACGATACAAATGACTGGCACAGTAAGGAAGGGGACAGCAAGAAGAAATGTTTATGGATAAAACCTAAACTACATTTATGGTGAAAGAAATCGAAAAATGACTTGAAGTAAATGCCTAAATAGAAAATTCGAATTATGTTGGCATTTGTGAGGAATGATGATGGTCTTACATCAACACAACGAAGGATATAATCCACAAACTGCAAATAGCACTAATATAGTAACGCTGATTGAAATGCCCAATGCATACGGCAACAAACGAACAATGATGATCACGTCGAAATGCACATCTGTCACAAACTAAAATACAAAAATACATCATTTAAAAAAGAAAATCAATTGTTAGAACCAAACACCAAAAACCTGAGAACTTTCGAATCAATCCTTAAAAGCTATGATTCTAATACGTTCATATGTTATATAACAATTCTAACCACTAGAGAATGACTAAAAGTTTGAGGAAGGTATATTTGATACGCTAAAATTACCTGGGCAGTGATGCGACCGTGGAGGTTCATTTAGCTGGCAGTTATAACAAAATTTATAACCTTGCTTTTGTACCGCTGGCAAATCAGAACAGTTACCATTTGGTCCAACTGATATAACTTTGTACACATTAGCAAATGCATTTAATCCTAACAATATCAATATACCAGCCCTTAGATTCCATCCCTAAAAAAAGCACAAGATAAAATATGGCCTGAAATTTGCTCAATGTGCTATTACTGGGAAAAAAAAAATCGGAGAAATTCCATTCTGTTTAAATTCCAACATCACATATCAACACACATCCCCTAATGATAAATTTATTCGACATTGAAATAGTACAAATAGGTAAATGTTTCGCAAGTATAAATTCGTATTTCATGTTAACAAAACAGTGTCTTAGTGGATCTCATCTGCTTCTTCAATCTTTTCAAACGGAAACTGCACTGTAAATATCTTACCCGAAAACATAAATTCACATGAAACAAAGGAAATTTTTCTTTTCCTTAGAAACGCAAGTCATATATATACATCCAGAGGTAGAGTTAAATAAAACTTGAACTAAACAGAATTTGATAAAATAAAAGGATAGTTAACATTATACTTTCGACATCACTTCATGTTCAATCGGTAATATCGCGAATATCTCGAACAGAAATCCAAATGGTAGAAGTACGAATAAAATGAGCATTGCAATCTGAAGGATATTACAAATATGACGTTTTAACAATAAATTGCAATTACTATAAGGCATCATAAATTTAAGAGGTAAAAAGTGCAAAATTAGTTTCAGAGATCAATGATAAGAGAAGGAGTACTCTTAGAAACTAGGAAGTTCACTGCGAAATAACAATCAAACGATTTATACCATACTTAAAACATTACCAAAGCAATGTAAGAACTTAAATATAAGTAAGCTTATTTCTGGAGGACGTAGCAATGTAAATGTAGTTTTACTACAAAGATATATGCATATATGCTGTAGAAAGAGATGCTTTAAGATTAGACAACTATAATTTTTTTGCTTTTGAAAGAAAAAAATTGGAACTAAAGGCGAAAATATACCCGATCTTGCGTTTCGGATGGTAGCATTTCTTTGAACCGTCCTGTAAAATCATCAAGAGTATCCATGTGTTTGATGACACCATCCAAATGGAGCCGATCCCGTTTGTACTGCATTTCTCAATGAATATCGCAAAAGAAGTGCAGTGATAAATTGGTCAACGGAATGTTTCGATAGTTTCGCTGATCGATACAACACCGCGGAATTGATGGAATAACCTATGATTGAAACTAATTAAATACTGAGCATTGATTTTCTACCTCATCATGATATGCTGCACTTTCCATCCTGATATAGCAATTCCATGATATGATCCTTCTTCAATAACTGCTTCTGAAAATTAGGTTTGGAAATAACACAGCAACATCTCCCGTAAATAGGGAGCAACCAAACCTTGATAAAACAAGAAATATAAGGAAAATGGAGATCATGAATATTCAGGAACAAACAAAGAGGTATTGCTCTCAATTTTAGTTTAACAGAAAAACCACTGAACCAACCACTACATTCAAAATCATCTGGAAATAATACGATATCTCTTGTAAAAAAAAAGAAAAAAAGAACGACTTATCGCACAAACCAACGGATCGAATATTAAAAAATGCGCCTTTAAGCTTAAATGTTTGGATTTCCCTGTATCTTTACAAGTGTAATCAAGCGTATCCGGTTGTACGATCCGGCCAACTAAGCAACACATCCGGTTGCAAAATGTAGATGAAACTTACATAATTTCATCTGTTGCAAATGAGAAATAGTGTTTGCATAACGTTCCGGAAGTTAATCTTTCGGATTATAAGCCGAACAACGAATGAATGAATTTTGTAGTTGACGTATAAGTGCGCCAATGTCAATTTTTTGAAATCAAATATCCGGCGGGTGATGCGGTAAGGTGAGACATGACGGGATACGTGGGCATTACTGCTATAATGAGGAATACCGGGGGATTTGTTCAATCAATATAATACCGCGATAAGATACGGTCATGTATTTATTATGTTGCACAATGAAGCAGGGATGGGAATTATTTGTAAAGTTAAGGCCCACTTTCTGACCAATCTCCCAAAAGCTGACGTTCCTACTTCCTTAACACGTTCGGAAATATGTGTAAATTTACTTTATTCATGTCTGTATGTGACAAAGTATATATGTGCATACAGAGTAATTCTTAGATGTCATGTTCCTTATGAGTATAGTTTCATGTCTATGTCTGATAAATAGCCGGATGTGGACGTAAATTGACCTGGCGTAAATTTATGTAAATGCGTATTCATATGAGTGCACAGGATTTATATGAATACGAGCCGTTACACATTTCATACGTAAATTATACGTGTAATATTTTAATACGTGTAATATTCATTGAAATAATGCGGTAATTTCGTATGATTTGAATTTGCAAAATTGTTTTTCCAGATGTTCGCTCCTAACCGGAGATCAATTATACCGCAGGTATTGATTTTTTTTTCGTGTCTTTTTGCTTTTTTTTTTAGGATTATATGATATCAAGGATTAGGCATAATAGAGACTTTGGTTTGTGAATATTGCTAATCCATTGTGTGAGTAGCTACTTTTGTATACGTCCACCACGTAAAACGATATTCATTTAGCATAAGCATTGAGCTTTTGGTGAGACAGAAAAGTGAAATCGAAAAGAACTGCGAAAAAGACCGCGATCAGAAAAGTGAGAGATCCTTTAAGGATTTTGTTTTCAGGTGACGAACTCAGCACAGCGATCGTCCATTACTCATACGCCTGTGGGAGGACGTGGGCCACCACGTACAGGATACTCTTCTCTGCGATCTTCTAGAAGGTATATACCATGTTGGTCTCATGATTCATTCTACAAATGACTCATTCTCTTCCACGATAGCAATCTTATTCGTGCTATATGTAAGCATGATTTCGTTTCAAAAAGAATTTCAAGTGTCCTTAGTTTAATTCCATTTGCGAATCACAGTTTCTTTTTTAAGTAAAGCAACGAAAACTTCTTACAGCGGTGTAAACAATGAGCAACGATATAGTTTGGCGATGAGTGGTGTTCCATCTACAGCATCAAAGTTTGCTTTTCGTTTTGACTTCTAAATCTCAGAGTAAGATGCTGCAAGAACGGCAAACGAAGGACCGATGAACTGCCATAATTAATGCGGATTTTTTACTTACAGGCGAAGCAGCTCATTTTTCAAATCTTTAGCAAATCCTAGCGCAGTCAAGGATTCTCGTAATCTCAACGATCGTCATCTCCAACAGCAAATGCAACAAAAAGTATTGTTCACAACCTTTTTTTTTATCTCTTATGGTTCTAGTAATATCGATTTGCAGCGTAAAGTTGCTCAGTATTCTATCCTTCCACTGGAACAGGTAAAAATGATTCCCAGCTCTAAATAAAATCGTCGTAAAACGTTATCAACACAAAACGTAAAACGTTATCAAGGCTGAGTCAGTAGAGCAGATAAGATTGTTTTCTAGATTGACGGATTGTATGTAGGAAAACTTAAATTTGCGACTTGACTCCATCATCTGTTGTTCAACAATTTCATGTAAGGGTTGTTAATAGTCTGACCATTGGGATTTGAGCTTCTTTCTAAGATTTTCATACGCATGTTCCTATAATCAATGAAAGATGTACTTTACTGATTCACCTAGCGATAAAGATGTGTTTTTTTTTAAAATAAAACTGAAGAGATTTGGAATTCTTAACTTGCAGGTTTTGCAATATTTGCGTGACGGAAACTATCCACAAACTAGCGAAAAACTTGTTAAAAGCCCGACGAAAGCTGAGTTTGCGCGGATGTTTGAATTCATCTTCCAACAGCTGGCACCGGATTTTACATTACGAAAGATTGAAGATGAGGTAAATTTTAAATTATAACAAGAATTTTATATCTCAAACATTTATTTCTACTTCTCACTGTTTGCTGAAGGGTAGTATTAAGTGATAAAGGCAGATAATTTGTCGATCATACTAAAATTTTTTTAACACCCTGAAAGCTCTGGAAATGGTAAATTTGCAGGGAGAAAATTAATTTGGGATTAGTGCTTAATTCCTGAGTAGGTAGATTGTTGATTTCAATATTATAACATGTCTTAGAACAATAAATGTCTTTTTTAGATGCCTCGCCTTTTCCGTGCCTTAGGTTATCCGGTGCAGCTGAAGCCTTCCACCATGCAAACCATTGGTGCGGCGCATACCATGCCACATCTGCTTGGAGCAATTACTTGGCTGATTGATTTGATTCAAGTAAGTTATTTGTTGACTAATTGAATCCATTGGGTGACTAATTGAACTCATTTAAATTAGACTAATAAAGTCAAATCACAAACTTGCCAATATCAGAAGCAATCTGGATTGAGCGAGACTTCGCAAATTATTTTCAATGTGATGAGTCTCAAATTCGTTGTTGCTGCGAAGAATGCATGTTTTCTCTCACAATAATAAAGTTATTGTGATCACATTGCGCTATCCGACTAGTCTTGGCGACACCATTGAATTATGTCGCGTGTTGCCATATATTAAAATTCAGCACTGTTGCATCAGAACATTCGCGTTTTTAACTTTTTTTTCCTTTTTTGAAAATTGTGTAAATTTAGAAATTGGATTTCTATTTTTTAGATGATTTGGGAAATATCACCACAAGATTTACTTCTTGCGAATGAAGAGGGAGATGGTCAGCGAAGATCGGTGGGTCTTTAATATTATTATTTGCTTCCCTTGGGCAACTGATAGTTTGCATAATTCTGCAGTTCATTATCACATCAATTTATCCAAATAATTTTTTATTTTTTCCCGCTAATACTGCGGTAATAACTCTTCCTGGTTTGTGATTAGTATTAGAAGTGATAAGAATGAAACGTATTTCGATACATTGTGGTTATGTCTCATTGCATTGCAAATTTACGGATTTCCTCATTTCCATAATGAAAGGTAGGACGTTCGGTAAAACTCTATCATGAAAAAAAATGAAGTTCTTATAACCATTTCATTTGCATACTAGCTAAGAAAAAAAACCAGTTGTCATCAGTTGAGCAATTCCTTTTTACCGGGTCATGTCTGAAAAGCTAGATTTTCCTTTATCTTAATTTTTAAACTATTAAAACGTATTTTGTATTGAAAGCGTATCAAAGCTTGATATGATGGATAATTTCTTACAATGCTTTGAATTTCATTTAATTTCTTTAGTTAGCTTATGGTTATATAGTTCGATGTTATAAGAAATACTGCAATAATCCACTGTTGGGACTCACAATGGACAATTACAAAGATGAGAATAATGTCCTCCTTCAACTTATTGGTAAGTCTATACGAATTAACTTTAATTTTGATATAACCCATTTACAATTGTTTATATAATCTTTTCGTTGTTCGAAATGAATTACCCCACTCGTAAATGTTCTTCACACATGCAAATCTTAAAATACACAGGCGACAGGCATTTCAATGTTTAGATCTCTAATGATTTACATTTGGGACCTAATCACATAGAGTTTGAAAATTTTCATAATATCCGAGTTGAAGCATTTTGTGATTCTCAATCTAGCGAGTGGAATTCGTTACTTATGAATTTTAGAAGAAAACGAAGATATCGCGCAGCAAGAAGCTGAATCACATGCCCAGATTGTCACACTAACAGATGAAATTGCAGAGCTCTGTAAGGATAAGGCATGTTTTCAGCGTATTATGTATTTCTATTAGATATCCATTATCATTAGTCTAATTTAACTCTTCCGAAAACTTTGAGTACAAACCACACCATGTTTTTTTTCTTGCTTTTTTATTTTTAATCATTTTCTTCAGAAGCTCTGGTTTTAATGTAACTTTATCAAATGCTTGGTGAGGGTAAACACTGAGATTGCCGATAATAAATTTGGAAATTTAAAATTAAATTTCCCACATCTACTGGTATACCGATTTAATATATTTCAGGGAGAGCTTGATGAGCTTCAAACAAGCACTAAAATACTGGAGGAGGATTTGAAGAAGCTGCAGATATTTAGGGATGAGCAACAAGAAAAACTTGATGAAGAAAAAAAGAAAAAGTTAATTTTTGCCTCTCTTATGAAATATCTTACGCTCCATGTATATTAAGATTACTACTTTACCACTTAATTTCTAATAATTTGTAGATAAAATGCTTATTTTTGATAAATAACGCTCATTTGCTTGTTGTTTAAATATGCAATTATGCTACAGGAAATTTTGGAAAATAAGATTCAGCAATGTGGTGTAATCATTACTACTTTTAAAGAAAAACTTTCTGCCAAAAAAAAGCAATTAGCAGCGCAGTCAATGACCGGTGAAGAAGCAAGAGCTCTTCGCGTTAAAAAAGAAGAGGTCAGTTTTACTACAACTGCTTTTATACGGGAGAGATATGGAAGCGACCCTTCAAACACCTTGAAAGTTATCGTCTACTGCCAGTGGTCCATGATGCGATGGACGCTGAGTAAATATGAAGATGAACTTTTATTGAAAAAGTGAATCGTCATACTGACAATGATTTGAAATGAATGACTTTTAGCAGTTTTCATTTAATAAAGACAAATTTTTAGTTGAAAGCTAGAATTGAAATAGCAAATAAGGAGCGACAAAATATTGAATCCGAAAATGATGGAATTCTCTCCGTCAATTTCAAAGAAGCTTCTCAGGTTTGTTCCTTGATTTTTAATTTTTGCGAAAGCTATCTGTGTTATGTCAAAGATGACAATATCGTTTTGAGGTAGAATTTGAAGGGAAAAATCACTATACATTGACTTTTTTCAATATTAAATAGATTTGAATGGAAACTTTATATCTCCCGTGCCTACAGCGATAGTTCATTTAGTATAGTATTACGATAGTTCATCAAAATATTCCTTCAGATCTCCTTATTGCTAATCATATCAAACACTTGAAAATATTTGTATCAATTTTAAAAATTTTGTTGGAAGAAGGGATTTCCTGTTGCTGTATAAGATCTAACTTTGTTATACCATTGCAAAGTATTACAGTTACGTGAACGTTATCGACTATTTGTCAGGACCTTCGAGGATGTAAGCAGAACGGTGTATGGGACTTATGATCCATTCTTTGGTGTGCTGGATCAACGTTCTCCGAATGAGCCTCATTTCGTTGAACTTCTGAACGAAATTGAGGTGCATATTTTTTCTATGTTTTCACTTTTGCCTAATAATTGTATCAAATTTCTGAAATCTCTTTCTATGAGTTTTGTTAAAAGTAAACTTCACCAAAATAATCAGAAGTTCTCTTATATTTACCTTCACGAGGACAATAACAACAAAAAACAAAAAATGTTGGGAACAATACTATTAAAGTGTTAAATTCAATTATATCTGTTGTGTTAGTCTTGATCTTTAATTTCTTTGTTTCATTGATGTTCTACTTTAAGAATTCTTCCTTTTTCTTCATGTATATTAACACGACTTTTCATCGGTAACTGACACAAGAGAAACCAAAATGAATAAATTATTTACAATTATTTACAGGAAAAGCTGAATGGACTTAGCAACAAAATTAGCGACTGGATCAAGAATGTGGAAGATAAACTAGTAACCACAAATCAGGATACGACTGAGCTGAAACAAAAGAAAGCACTTTCGGTAGAAAATTTGAAGCATGTTCAACGACAGATTTCAAAAATAGTATGTTTTATTTTCATGTATTTCTAATATAGTTGCACCAAAATTTGTTTAGAATTGGGCCAACACTGTAATAAATTTTCAGTCTCATGATTTTACGCTAAAACGCGAAGATTGGGAAGATGAGCGTCAAAAACTGTCGCTGGAAGTGGATGTGGCACAGAATGAACTTGACAGCTTGCATGCTCTCCGCAATGGAAAAGTAAGGGTTTCTCATTGTTAGATTTCTTTTTCCTTTATTTCTTATTTACATGGAAATCAAATTACTGCTCTATCATTACTATCGTTATTAATCTCTTGATGACATCTTCTTTTTCTTTGTTTTTTGTTTCTTCTTTTTTTCTTTAGTAAAGCAAACTCAGAAGGTTTTAATTGCAATTCCAGCTCTCTGTGCATGAGCAGCTTGCGGAAGCACGAAAGGCACTGCAATCTCGACAAATCGAATGTGATGAAGCAAGGAAGAAGATTGTAAATGAAGTGGCGATGAAGTTCTCGACTTTAGTGGAGCAATGGGAACATCTTAAGGTGAATATGCACATTCCTTTCGTTTTCTAATGATGGTTTCATTTTCCAAAATTCTTTCAATATATGTTGCATTAAGATGGGACAGTTACAGAGCTACACTTTTTTTCTAGAATTCGTTAATCCGGTGATGCCAGATTGATTCATTATATTTCAGAAATGCCGTCATCAGTTACGTAATGACGAAACGCTGTTGCGAAAAGCGTTAAATAACTTCATTGATGACAACAGTTGATGGGAGATTAAAAGTTATAGTGATCTTTAATTATGCTGTCCAGTATAGTTTCTATGAACAAATTATTTCATTCATATAATTTCGTTCGTGAATTATTGAAACTTCTAATATTTTTATTAACAATCATTGAGGTAAACAATGTATAGCACCGAATCAAGTAATCTACAGTGGGACACGAATGCCATAGGATCTCAGCGGTAGCATTAAAAAATCGCTTGAGTTATTATGCTTCTCGGTTCGTAATATCGAGACCGGTGATAGTGAAACTACTAAGGATATTCTTTACTCTTTCAAAATATGACTTCTCAGCTTCCTTTACAATCTCAGTGAAAGCATAGTTCTTATTTTTCTACTGTTACTAACCGCTTGTACAAACAGCTTTACATATTCATGATTTTGAATGTCAGTCAGAAAACCATTAGTATTTACAATAATCCTATTTATTCATTTCCTTAGGCACTTAGGAAAAGTCTTAATTTTTAAATCAGCATTATATGAGAATAATGGAAATCCCTAACCACAAAAACGAACAAACCTTTGAGGAATCTAAAATACATTAAAATGAGATAAGATAGTGAAATAAAGCAAGACATGGCGGTGCAAAAAATACAGATAAAATACATAACATCTACGGGGTGAACATTATTGCATTGTAGAAATCTGTTATTAAGATTTGGAAATATTAAAGGAAATAAGGATTAATAGAATTTCTGATGAGGGATCTAAGTGATCATCTCTTATAGCCATAACAGTTCTGAAAGGCTCTAGTAAAAGTTAGGAATAAGTCATCAAAGATATTTGTGAAAATTTCGTAGGGAACTTTTTTAGTGTTACAAGACATGATAAAAAAGTTTTTCATTTATGCTGTACACGGAACAACGATCTGGAAGTTCCGTATTGCTCAATGAGCATCACAGATTAATTTCTATTACGCCAGTTTTGTACATAAAAGTTTTTCCATGACTTCAGATTGATATCATAGCCCTGTTCAGTTAGTGCATAATTGATTATTTCGATTCTATGAACTTCAGCAAATTTACTGTTACCTTCCACTGGTTGTTTCCAGATGTCGATTATATCGTTCTCTTGTACCTATAGTTCATTACATATTATTTCCATTCGATTTCTAAGAAAAATCTTTTCCCTTCAATAAAATTTATCGTTAAATTTGATAGAATGATAATATACGTTGAATAGAATAGCAACAACCACAACGATTTGTTAAAAGTAGCACAATATAATTAAGTCCAGCATATTTTCCTTTTAATTGGAAACTTCACTTTTCTTTTTTGGTTTTTCACAGAAAAATGTCCCTAAATGCGTGAGTTTTTGAAAAATTTTTTGATAAACAGTATTGATTTGAAGAAGATCAAGTTCTTACATAATAAGCTGCTTTTTTCGGTATGTCTTCCTCGTTTATCTGTACTCTACCCGTTAGAATCAGCTTTTCAGCTTGCCTGAAATTAATTCATCCTTCAACTGATTTCAAAGCCTGATTTTGGTCAAACTGATTTTAATTAATACTAGCTCATGCTACTTTTTGCATAATAACACTAGCACTACTCTCTAGAATATTTGTCACATCATTTGTAATTATATTACTCGTGAAAACAGAAGCAGCTAGTCAAGTAAACAAAACTGCTATTTAATTTAAAATTAAACTTAATCAATTATTCTTATAAAAAAGTAACCAGACAAGCGAAAAAGACTGACAGAATACGAACCCTCGTCCTTGTCCGATTGCCTTGGAAACAATAGAATCGAGTCGCCGACTGGTCACCTTCAAAACTTGTAATCGATAATCTTTCGGTAAGCCATCATCAGTTATCTCAATGTCAATGTTTGTTTTTGGCCGTCGATGACTTGCACAAAGTTTTGCGAATGTTTGAAATTCACGCAGCATATTACCAGTACCGCAATCCGAAATAGGATTTAAGCGTAATAGTCGTGAAGTTCTCGATATTGTCAAAGCTGTCATCTGAAATGTTTCCATAATTTGACACTCAATACCTATACAATATTACAGTTCTATATATCCAGTTCTTATTCCAATTATTTTAGCGTTTCAAATTAGATTCATCCGCTAGTTTGATTAAACATTCTAGGTCAACGATCAGCCTTGATACATTGTCCATATGACACGAATGACAAAATGACAGTTTATCTATACTGTGGCATTTCCTTCGCTAATTACTCAAAATTGAACGGTTCGTAAAAATCAAACTGGACCAGAATTGTTGGAAAACGAGAGATTTTGAACGATTTGAAAAAATTCGGAATATTTCACGAATTACTTCAATAACTGATTAACTTATTTTGATAGTTAATTAACCCATCAATCTTACTTCAAAAGCCGATTAATTTACTTTGACAATTAATTAACCCATAAATTTTATAGAATACATATAGAGTTATCGACGATAAAATCAATCGGTAAAATTAAACAGTTATCAAATTAAATCTTTTCCATAGAAATTTGTTAAATATTTCATGAAGAAAAAAATAAAATAAAACGGAACCAAAGTCGGATTTGTATCAATAATTGAATTGTAAATCAAAGAGATATTTAAAAGTAGAAAGATGAAGTGAAATTTAAAATAGATTAAAATATAATATTAATTAAATTGGAAAAAGAAGCAAACAATATGCAAATGATAATAGTTATGAAAATTTTTAGAATTTTAACAAACAAAAATTGAATTGAAAACAAAACTGATGATTACACATGAATATTCATAAGCAGAAAAAAAAAGTGAAATTAAATTAGGAAGGAATGAAAGTTGGTAAACTAGAATAATGATAGGAAGGAATGAAATTAAGACTGATAAAAAAGATATCAAGTTTGGTGATAACAGATAAAATTAGTGGTAAAACTTGGAATACTGTATACCGATTAAAAGCAAGCAATAACGAAGCATGCATATCTCAAGTAAGCGCAAATGGAACAACCAAATGCCGCCAATACCACCATATCATTCCTCTTGACATACATTCATGGTGGGTTTGTACTCGAGATGCGATTGATCAAGTGAAACATTTTTTTGAAATGGTATTAGGAATGCGTGGGTTGGTTTTTTTTTCCGGATTATGAAGGGAATATGTGATAATTAGAAGCAGTACAATTCTAATTCATATTAGTAACTGAATTTTGCCGCTCAAGAATTCTATAAATGTTAGTTTTACTAATGAAATAATTTGTCAACGATTAATTTTGCTAATAATGATTATTTCCGATTTCAATTTCCCACATATGAAGTGATAATTAACATTTAAATTAATGATAATATTTTATTGATTAGAAGAAGTATGAGATCTTCTAACAAAAGCAATAAATGTTGTTAGGAATATGATATAAATTGTTGGCAAAATTTAAGCACTACAATGAAATTAAATTTTAACATTTTTAAATTTCATGAAACTTTTACGAAACAAATCATTTGTGGGATAAAATAAATTCAGAAGTAGTATATATTGCTAAGAGTTGTTAAATTTTAAAAGTAAAAGTTGTTTTCTTCAAAAATGAAATTATTTAAAATAAGAAGATAACATGTTGTATTTTGAATTGTACTGATAATACTTGATTGAATGTTACTTGCAGTTTTTTTTTTTCGATTTCTTTTTTTGCAGGATTTCAATTTATGTAAAAATTTTATAAGAAACTATCGACAACAAAATAATATTTATCATCAAAAAGAAAAAAAAATTAACGGTTCGATACAATGGAGTTGGTAAGCATTTTCTTATCACTAATTTATCATTGGCATAACTAATCAAGTTTATTGGTATAGAGGAGTGAAGATAAAAACGGATGTGTCCAGTAAATTAGTATCTTATGATTTGAGTATGACAAGAATTCCCCTAATTAAGTATTAGTCGATCACTCAAAAAGATCAGGTGCTTTATTCTATCTGTTTAAGAAGTTATAAAGTTATAATGGATGACTGATTTATCTGATCATTACGTTTCATAAAAATTTTCAAACTTTTTAGGATCATTTGATAGGACTGTTAAAAGGATTAATGATGCAAATACATATGCAGGTAGCTAATAAGTTAAACTCAATTGATACGACAACTGATCACGAGATTTTTTTACAGATACCGTTATCACCTCAACCATATCGGCCATGTTTATTATTGAAGTGGACATCAGCTAGCATACTGTTAGATTGTGCCGTTGATATGGATGCCCTTTCATCATTCCTTCCAGCTGCAATTTGTAAAAGGTTGCATTTTGTGCTTTTCATTTGTTTTGCCTTTTTGTTTTATTTTTTGAAAGGTTTTTAGTATTTACATGTTTTTTTCTCACTTTTTTTTATTATTAATATCATTATTCTTTTTTATCCTTCATTTTAAAACGTACATTTTTTACCTTCTCATTACATTCACACCAATCAGCAATTTTCTTAAAATTCATACTTATACATTTTTATCAATATTTTATTAATTAATATTACTTACGATGTGGTTTTCATATTTCAGTAAACTTTTTTCAAACTTACCAATGTATCCAAAAAATGAGCCGAAGTATTGTCTTAAACGATATGGCGAGCATGTTCTTGTTGATGGACCATTTGAAGTACATCCTGCACAGGTAATATTGTTTTCTCATCCCATTTCTTTTTCCTATTACATTATTAGCTAAATTATTTCAAGTCAAAATTAACTTCTTCCATGCGAACTCAGTCTTTTTATTCATTTGTTTCATATGTTATTGTCAGTTTTCGATTACTTTGACAAAACTGTAGTTTTTCAGATTTGTTCTACACTAATGAATTCTGTAGATGCAATATTGGTGTCAAATTGGATGTCTCTTCTTGCGCTGCCATTTTTTACGGAAGAAACAAATTTCAGCGGTGTTATTTATGCAACTGATCCAACACTTCAACTTGGAAGGTATTAAAATAATAATCGATGGATGACTTATAATCATTTTATTTAAAATTAAACTTGAAGTGACGTTTTGATTATGAGGTTATTGAAGCAAAATAGGAAGATATGTTGGGAACAATCAGCATAAATCATATGAAGTGGTATCCTTTGACTGTTATTAGTTGTTGAATTTTTAAAGATTAGTAATGGAAGAATTACTGGATTTCTTTGATCGAGTTGATCGAGAGGAGTGGGACTATTCATGGAAGAAACCAGGATTGTTCATGTATGTCCTTCGCAAGTTTTCTTTGTTTCCTTTGTTTATCCGTTTCTTTTGCATACGATATCCTCGCATTATTTTTTGAAATCCCTAATTTATAAAAGCTTTTTTTTCCAGTATTTAAAATATTGTGACAATGATTGTTAGCTCTATATAATAGTAGTGAAGTAATCATTTGATACCGGAACGGAATCCTGTCCGTTTCATCCCTTAAATTTATGTACTTCAGTTTTCAGGAGTTTCCCTAATGTTCCAGCAAGTGATCCACGTGAATGGAGGCCATTTTACAGTCGTGAACAAATGGAAAATTGCTTGGCAAAAGTACAACGAGTATCATTTCGAGAACCTATTGTAAGTTTAAAAGATTCTTTGGCTTTTGATCTTTACATCCATTCAGAATGTAGAGAAGGAATTTGCAACAATATTTTTAAAGCATGATGAACCTTTTAAAGTGCATTGCATCTTCTCTCACATGCTGATGGATTGTTCAAAGGAAATCATGGATGATTAAAATCATATCGAACCAATCTATTCAGAACAAGATTGTGCATTAAATGTCTAGAGTTGTTTGATCGCAATACAATGATATCCCAAGTACTGATTGGGTTAAATGATTTTGTATACGCATACTACTAGACGGCCTTCCTTCTGGCATACGACTATGCTACTATGGAAGGATACTATGCACTTAATATTACTAGACAGTCACCGGTGATCTGATAGAATTTGAAATAAACCTTACTTGCTGCCTATTTTGAAAATGGCTAATATGACGATTTGATTTTATAGAACATTCACGGTGCTGCAACGGTTGCGGCATATTCAAGTGGTTATTCAATAGGATCATGTAACTGGATTGTTCGTACTGAACATGAAAAAGTATGCATTTCTATAAAATTCAATTCAATTCTGTGTTATTAATATATTTTGTTTTCAAATCATTTGCATATGCATTTCTTGTAAGACTTAATATGTCCTATTTGTATATATGAAAAGGATATAGATTGGTTTTTGGACGTTTATTTTTATATTACAAGTGCATATCAGACTATGCATTTGTTCCAATCTATTTTTTTTTTTCATTTTAATGATTTAAACCGTCTGAATTAGCCTTTCTTTTTTTCTTTTTTCTGAGTGACAGGATTTTACGAGTATTCAATGTTCGAATTGTAACTTTATAATTAGATGCATAAGTTTTTACGTTAATGACTCTCGATGGCATGCGTAATTGTATACATTCTGAAAGTATTTTTAATGCTTTAAGATAGGCTATTTATCAGCAACATCCTCAAGAAATTCACATACAAAACCGGTTCAATGGGATCAACTTCGTGGTTGCGATGCTCTTATATTGACTTCTATTTGTCGCTTTCCAGAACACAGCCCTGAGACATCGGTGAGTTTTGTTTGTTGTTACTCAGCGTATAACATTTTCTCAATTCATCGGTATTCCCGCTTATATTGTCATGCAACACTGCTTGGTTTCTGATCAGCAGTACACAAAAGTAATTACTCGGTTAAATGAAAACAGGATTTAAGGCACTGAAAAGCGTGGCAAAATAAAAGGAACAAAAAAATAAAACTATATTATAAATGCATATCGCTTGCCTTAAATCATACTCCATCAACGTTTTGAACACCTTGCATAAAATATATTGCATGGGTCATTCATTAGGATAACAAACACAAAGTGGTGAGGATAGATTTTGCAGAAGAGTGCAAAGTTTCGTAAATGTTCGAAATTTGACTTTCTTTTCAACATTTATTTGAATTAGTGACGTTTTTAAATTAAAATTTTATTGCAAATTTTCTGATTAATTTACCAAGTCCAAGGATTTGCGAACAAATCACTGACTTAGCATCAGGCAGAATTGTACTTGCCGGAGTTTTAGAGGTTTTCACCGCTTTTTTCGTTAATTTAAGGTGTGCCACGCGTTTGCTGTTATCGCCGATACACTTAAGAGAAATGGTTCTGTGTTGATGCCAATTTGCCCAACGGGTGTACTGTATGATTTGCTTGAAGTTATTTCGATGCAGTTAGATCAGGTAAAATAACTGGTACGATTGAATGAAATTACTAGCATTACTTTTACGGTGTGTTTTTTGAAGTAATTTCGAATTTTTTTTGATATTCATCAAATTTAATTTTTTGAAATAGACTATTTCAAGCACGATGTACCAGTAGATGTTCCCGTATATTTCATTTCACCGGTTGCTGAAAGTACCTTAGCATATTCAAATATTTATGCTGAATGGTTATCGGAAAAGAAGCAAAATATGGTGAATATACCGGAAGAGCCATTTAAACATGGATTGGTATGTATTTTATATAAAAAAATTTTTTTTCGATTTAAACTAAATAGGGGGGTTGTTAACTGTTAGCTAATTTATTTTTTATTTGTGTATGGTTTTTATTTTATTGTACTGATAATTGAAATCGCAATGTAAATAGGATGAATGAGTTGCTTAGTTAAATGCTATTTAGGAACTTCTATCATCCGCATACAGCAATGTATTTTAATTTATGCTTAGCTAATGCTATTCGAACAATGTTCTGAAACTTCACTTTTTTTTCAGACAACGAGAAATGGTCGATTAAAAGTTTACGATAATATTTACGGTGATTTCTGTCGACAAATGCGAACTCCATGTGTTATTTTCACTGGACATCCTTCGTTACGGATTGGCAATGCTGTACATTTTTTGGAAATGTGGGGGAATGATTCAAAGAATGCACTGATTATGACAGGTAAAATTTCGGCATTTTTGAATGTTCGATTTGATCATTTGAAAAAATGAAAAAGCTAAGTGAGATTTGCTTAGATATTCAGCATTACGCATTACTTTCTTTTAGGTAGTTTAGAATAACAACCATTTATTATAAAGCACATATTGGTTGGTACGTTGTATGTTAGTTATACATTTGGAAGCTTTTAGATTCCGTCAGAAAACTTCCGTTTTAGATCCAGATTATCCAATCCAAAATGTATATGGACCATATGAAAAACTTTCAATACGTGCCTTTTTCTTTCCAATTGAAACAAGGCTGGATTTTTCACAGCTTAATCCTTCAATACTGCCGGATCTAGCTCCAAAGCTTTTAGTTATGCCTGAAGTTTATACGCAGCCTCCACCAAATTCATCAGCGTACCGATTTTGTTGTTGCATATGTAAGTATTTCTTTCTTATACTATTTCATTTAGTAGCTTACGTAGTCGGTTCTCATATGCGTCGAAAACAGTTTTTGTAATAATGGTTATGATATCAACAATAATAATTGTAAATTATGTAGCTAATTTTGTTTTGCTGTAAGTCACTTTGTGTTTTTCAACAAATCTTTGTTTCGAGAAAGTTTATACCTTGAACTTTCTTTTTTGGCGTTAGTTCGAATATTATATTATGAAAAAGCTTCCGAAATAAATTAAATTTTTGTTTGTAGAATGCGCGGGCTACTTTTCGTTATGGTGATACCTTTACGATACCTTCGACAACAAAAACAAAGCGAGTTCGCTTACATCCAGACGTATGTTTGTTTTTTTTTTTCAATTAATTCATTTTACAGAAGTGGTTTTCAAAAAGAGTCGCTTTTATTGATTTCAGTATTTTTATACCTGTTTATATTGGTATTTGATAATTAAACTAATTTGTTTTATTAATAAGAATAAAGGAAGAATAATTCGAAAATCTTTAAAAAAAAAATTCATGAAGATCACTTTTATCGTTGCTGATATGCCTGGAAGTGCAAAGGATATATTGGTTGGAAAAGATATGTTTTGAAAAAAAGTCATGCTTCATGCTTTATTCATAGTAAAATGCATTGTAGTCGATCAAAAGTTACGTAATCATGGCTACATAGTCTATTTTTCACTTACTTTTACTTATATTAACGTTTCAGACTCTTCGAACTATTGAGTTGCATGGACATCGTGATCATAGTGATATTGGACTTTCGTCACTTAAGGGAGTTCTTTCGGTGTATGATAATATTTTGGAACTTAATGTAAGTCATTACTAATTCATTCAGCATAGGTTTTCATCCCGAGAAATTCCTACCCCTCGTTATTATTGCATTTTGCCATTTTCAGCCGGATACGGGAACGAAAATACGGAATGTTTGTGTTGGGAAACTTCATCCCGAAATATTTGCTCAAACTTTAGGAAAAGTAAGTTTACTCTCAAATCAGCAAGCATTTTGCTTGCATTTTTAGTTTTCTGACTGAAATGGTAAGTTTTTTGACTTTGTGGTAATGGATGGTATCAAAAGCAACAGTAAGTTGCTTTTGATACCATCCATTACCACAAAGCAGTTGCTTTTGATACCATCCATTGCACTATCGATAGCTCGATTTAAGTTTGGATTAAGAGGAATATTTCTGCACTATGTTTCTCATAAGACATTGTTGTGATGCTTATTTTAATAAATGACAATAATACC
>NW_018108332.1:42494-45662 GCF_000183805.2 Loa loa | reverse complement strand
CTAAGTTGCTTTTGATACCATCCATTGCACTATCAATAGCTCAATTTAAGTTTGGATTAAAAGGAATATTTCTGCACTATGTTTCTCATAAGACATTGTTGTGATGCTTATTTTAATAAATGACAATAATACGTATTTTAATAAATGATTTGATGTAATACGTATTTTATTAAATGACAGCAGAGCCCTAATATCCGTCTAGCGGTTCCATGTAAAAAATTATGCATACTGTAATAAGCATTTTCTAAACATTCGTTTTTGATTATTTTCAGATGAATTTAAAATTTTCACAAGATGAAATTGATGGGAATATCCGTTTCACTTTTGTAAGTGTTTATAACTTTATTTCTCTTTTTTTCCTTTTTTTTTTGATACTACATTGAATGCGAGGAGAGGAAATTTTTTGAATATCAGGATAACAGAAGTTCACGAGATTACTATTCAATCTTTTGTATAACTAATTTGATGTTTCGCTTATTTACGAATTTAATGTATATATTTTCAGGATACTCTCAATGCTACTGTATGCATTAAAAATGGTGGTTTTCGGACAGTTATTAGTAGTCCAAATCGAGAAAATCGTCACCTGTTATCAAAAGCTATTGCTATTTGTTTGAAAATACTATGAAATCGTTGTTTATCATTCCTCTTGTTTGGTGTTATTGTCACTTGCATTTGATATGAGTTTGATAGTTTAAAATAGTTTTTTTATTTGATAAAATTAGCGATATTGACTTGCTAAGATATATATGGAACTAAATATTTGATTAGGAAAATATTACAGTGAGTGACCATCAATGATATTGTATTTAAGGAAGTCTTATGAATTGGCAGAAGGTTTTCTTTCTCTGAACTAAGTTTAGTTTTATTGTATTGTCCCTACCTCAATTATGTATTTTCTATGTATGTTATCTGTCAAACATCTCATGTACATGTACAGATTATTCATTTATATTGTACTGTTAGCATTCTTCATTTCCTGAAATATTTTTATATCATGAAGAATTGTTTTCATCAAGTTTCCGTTTCCAATAATATTATACATATCTTCAGTGCTGTTTATTAACCTTTACCCGGCTGGAAGAAGAAGGAAATAGTTTTATTTGTATCTAATTTTAATTTTAATAATAACTATGATTTATTATTCGTGAATATTAGACGTTAATTTTCGTTCATTCCTTGCAGTTTCATTCCATATTCTGTCTACCCTGCTTGAACTTCCAATCCTTTATGATGAATTTCGGGAACAAGAGGTGAAAATACTTTATGTATTGCTTTAATTATTGAGAAACGCATATGACACATGCTTAGGCGGAATTGTATCCTATTATAGTATTAAGTATGGAAAGGACTGTTTTATCAAAAAAGCCAACTGCTAATATAATGATAATACTATTACCGCGAGAGCATATGGATGTGAAGTGTGTACATATGAATTATTTCTTATTACAGTTTTACTTTAATATTATGAGACTAATTCATATTAGGTGATGATAACTACGTAAGCGATATATCAAAAATTACCATAAAATAGACTGTGATAAAATAATTTATGGCAAACAAGTTACGGTAAAGCGGTATTAGTACATGTGAAAATTTGCCACTCAATTAATCATTACACCTTATAGATATTCATCATAAAAAGAGAAAAGATTGTTATTACCTAATGAAATTCAGAAAAAAAGGTAAGATTTAAACAGTAAGTGAATATTATGATAAAGCTAAAATATTAAGTCATAGCAATATTGCACGGTTGATAAGATATTAAATTATTAGAATTTAATAAATAAATGATCAGAAAGGAGAAAATGAAAAAGTAAAGGTTAATAAAAAATTTGATCAAGACGAATTTTTTTTCTTACGAAGTTACGGAGTGAATTGAATATTTTTTCACTTTGAAAATTTCTTAATGTATTATGCAAATGTAAGGGAAGTGATAGAAAGTGTCAGTATGAAATTATCGACCTCAAAAAGCTGGAATGTAAATCTTCTAACATCAAAAACTCCTTATCAGGCTATTCTCTTATCAGTTAATCACTAATCAGATATCACGCATGTTTGAAGAAGTGATAGAAAATAACAGTATGAAATTGCTAAATCTCAAGTAGATGTGTCCTTTTTCATTTTTATTTCATTTTATTTTTTTTCAAAATATGACAGAAAGTTCTAACAGTTTGTCAATGTACGTACTGAAATGTTAAAATGAAAGAAAAAATTGCAATGAAAAATTTTAATTATAAATTATCAACTAAATTTCAAATATAAAATTCATTCCAATAATAGTAACATTAACGTATGAATGATCGCAAAATTCCTTTTGGCTCATTTTAACACTTATCACTTGTGTACTGATAAAAACAAAAGATTGAAGCAAATTTTGATATAAATTGATTTGAACAATTGTTATGGAAGAAGGTGCATTAAAATTAGTTTCTTATGCTTCGTTTCATTTTGATTATTTCAATTTCTTATATAATTTGAATTTAAATTTTACTTGTTTAATTTTGTATTTTTCTTGCTGTTTTTTTTTTATTTTATTTTTGATTGATTAATCGTATGGTTTATTGAATTTTTAAAAATGATTCAAGAAAGAAATGAGAGACTATTTAATTTATCTTTTTTTCTTTTTTCATTGCTCAACATTAAATTAATTACTAAATTGGAATCATACAATCAATGATTAATGGATAGAGGTGAAAGATTTGTAAAGAAATATAAGGAACGAAAAACTTTTGTTCTTCGTAAATTTCAATGATAGTCGGATAATATCTTTCGTAATTTTTTCATTTTTTTTTTTTTTGCTTCTAAATGTTCATTTTATGTGAAATGAAACAAATAAATCTTTTTTATTTTCTTTATATTTTTCCCAAAATTTTTTCAAATTTATTTTCCTTCTTTTTTTTTTTAAACTATCGTTGCATTACAGTAATTGGAAAGCCAAAAGAAAAAAAAATCCAATTTTTTTTAAACTGATTATTTGAATGAAATTAAATTTAATACTATTTCTATTTCAAATAAAATTTTTTCATCGAATATTTTGGTATTCAGTTTCACTAAAACAATATGATGATACTATGCCGGTATATTTGTCAACCATCCAATTGACACCATTTTTTAANACTGCATCTATTATAAATGTGACTATGTAAATTTGTTTATTCATNTTCC
>NW_018108332.1:39328-41336 GCF_000183805.2 Loa loa | reverse complement strand
TTATTATTACTATTATTGTTGTTATTATTATTATTATTGTTATTATTATTATTATTATTATTATTATTATTATTATTATTATTATTATTATTATTGTTATTATTATTATTATTTTTGTCATTATTATTTTTATTAATATTGCGTTATTATTATTATTATTACTATTACTGCCACTATTGCAATAATTGAAATTATTAAATCATTTAGGAAGCAGAATTGTAAATTTTTCCTGGAAATGGCAAAACCTAGTTTTCTAATTTTTCCTGTTTCCCCGATAATTTTTTTTTTTTGTAATTAAATACGTTTGCAAAAATAAGATAGGACAAGTTTGATGCCAGCAGCTGTTGTTAATTCCTGTTTTGAAAATTACTGATTATTGATGCGGTTAAAAAGCTTGTCATTGGATCTAGGTCTTAGAAGTTTGGAGCTGGTTGATTTTTTCTTTTTTTTGAAAACTAGGCTCCTAGGCTAATACTACCAATTTTACTCATTTCAGCTTATGTACAATGATCATTCAAATAACGAAAGTTAAAAATGATGCAAAGTAATGGATGAAAAAAATTTTAATTGAAATTCAAATTCGCTTATCTAAATTATTATTTTCTGCAATTCTGTCATCTTTTTGTCATACATTTTCTTGTTTTTCTCCTTTTCTGTTTATTTTTTTTAAAATTTTCTTTCTTATGGAAACTTTTAATTTTTTTACAGCACAGAATTGATTTGATCCAAAATTGATTTCATTTCTTTCTCATCAAATTTTTTTTTTTTTTAAGAATTTTCGATTTCATTCTTTCTTATTCGATGATTTCTTTCCATAAATATTGCAAATTTTCTTATAAAGATAGAATGCAAAAATGGATGTGTTTTTTGAATTTTTGGCTTTTATTACATTTGTACCAAAAAATAATTTCTGGGAAGAATGGATATGATTTGCTTTTCGATTCATTCTTTCCCATTTTCTTATCATTGGAAATCAAAAATGCTAGCAAAGCTTTTAGGTTTAAACGAAGATCGTAACACTTTTTTTTTTATCTATGCATTTATTAATTGTTAACCAATTTGAAAGGAATATTTCTAATACTAAAAGATAGCAATAATGATTGATTATCCATGTTTAAAGTTTAAAAATGTTAAAAAAATGAATTTAAAATTAAAAAACGAAAGAAAAAAAATCACTCGAATAATTGTAAATTAGAATTATTAATTTTACTAATGTATGAATAAAATTTCATCCATTTCATTAATTACGGGTTAAAAAAAAAGCAAAGAAAAATTAAAATTAAATATTTTGTGCATTTCTTAAATGTGTTATAATTTCCGAACTGATCAATGCATCATTGATGAGCAAACAAGTTTTGACATAATTTTAGATTTTAAAATGATTCCGATGAGTACGAGAGATTTTTAAAAAGTTGTATGGTTAATTGATAAAATGGCTCATTATTCTTTCTTTTTTTTTTTTCTTTCACTTTCAATATTTATTTATTTAATTTCATTTTTTGATGGTTAGCAATTTTTGTTTGCTTTCTTCTTTTCATTAAATTTCAACTCATCATTTCACTTTTTTTTTCGTCATTATTTACATTTATATGTATTTTTTCAATGTTATTAATTCATTGATAATCCATAATATATTTAAATTCGAATTAAAATTTTTACCAAATATATTTCTTGTTTGCCAAAATCTAAAATGTAATGGAATAAATTATTGAGCATAATTAAATTTCGTCTTTTCCATTATCATTAATTTATCTTTTATGTTGCAAACATTTCATCTCAACCACTACCCTAATTTATTTTTAAATGATCGAGTAATTTTGCTTGTATATTAAAAAAATATTATTTAAAAGCTGGAAATTTTCAATGATTTGGAAATGGTTTAAATTAAATATTTTAATTGAAGAGAAAAAAAAGATTAACAGAATTGTATTAATTCCCGATTTTAATTATCTAAATGATGTGGTAATTGAAAATATACAAAAGATTAAAAGATGAAAATTATTGTTAA
>NW_018108332.1:36210-38893 GCF_000183805.2 Loa loa | reverse complement strand
TCTACCGCTATTACTAACAAGAATCGTTAATCATTGCAATAATAATTATTGATAAAATTGTTAGTAGAGTCTCGTTGTCCTGACAGTAACATCATCATTATTGGGTGATAATATTACATTTTTACTGACAATATCAATAATTGTTATTATCACTATAATAAAAATTATTCGTTACACGCATGAGATAAAATTATATTTTTGCATTATTTTGCGCTAATAGGTTGACAAAATCAATCGTATGTCTCATTAACTTTGTAATTAATGTAATGAAAAAAGAAAAAAAAACGTTATCGTTATCATTGTGATCAACATTATCATAAAATGGAAGTTGACAAACTTTGAATATTGCTTTAAATCAATACACTCTCATTATCATTTTATCGTTAAAAAAATTATACCATTTGCAAAATCTATGAATTATTAAAATTATCAACCACATTAACATTATTACAATCAAAAAAATCGTTACCATTATCATTATCGTTAACATCGTTACAAAATATAGATCCTGTAAAACATATCAATTATATATTAAAAAAAAAAAAAACCATGATGCAGTAATTCGTTCACATTTCTATTAATTAATCAATTTTTTATCTTTTAAATAAATTTCATCATCTTTTTCATTCCTCCCATTTTCTATTTATCAATTATTGATGATAATAGTTATAATAATAATGGTAATTGAATCATTTTTCAAATCTTATAAAAATTTTGCAAAAAAAAATTCAATTAATTTTTTAAATTAAATAATTTTTTTATTACTTTTTCATCGGTTATATATTTATTTTTCGGTTTTTTTTTTTTAGAGCAATTTTTCCTGTTTTTTTTCCTCTTTTATCACTTGTTTTGTTAAAAATTTCCTATTGAAATGTAGTAGTAAGATGTCAACAAGTTTTTAAAATTAAAACAAGTTTTGTGACATGGGACACTTTTCATCGTAAACTTGCCCAACAAATATACGAATCAAATGATAGCGATGGTCATTTGAATGTGTGAATATTTGGGTAAACTTTTACCCGAAATTAATTCATCGATTGCCATCCAATTTCTTTCTGTACATTGATATAATGTCATAATCACTGTTATGATAATTGTATTGTAATTTTATTTCGATTAATTAAAGTATTTTAATTATTACAGATGGTTATCGTTATTGATCCAATTAAAAACAATGAAAAAATTGGTACTTTTTCGATTAGTTTTTCGTTTTTTCGTTTTTTTTTCGGTTGTTTTAAATAAATTAATTCATTTACAAATGAAATTCTATTAGATATAAAGCAGTTCCATTCTTTTTATTTATTTATTTTTTATTTTTTGTTAAATGCAACATAATTTTAATTAATATAATATAATTCAAAAAAATTGTCAATTTTATTTCATAACGAATGACATTTAATAAAACGTTTTGCTTGGAAAAATTACTGCAAATTATTTTCATCCTTTCAAATTAATAAATTTTACAAACAACAAAAAACTGGCTAATTTTGAATTCAATTTTGAAACATTAAAATTAATTATTATTGGCAAATTGTTGTCTAACAACACGGTAAGAATAATATTTATAATATTTTATTATAAGACTTTGCTAATTAGATAATATTTTCGTTAGCCATAATATTTTACTAATTAGAATAATGTTCGTAATATTTTGCTAATTAGCACAGTTTTTAGTATTTAATTAATTTCATAAAAAAATACATTCAGCCAATTCAACCATAATTACAATCAAAAATAATTGAAAAAGGATTTGTGACTTAAATTTATCAAATTTCACATGTAGGAAGGTATTGATTAAATAAATTAGGTATTAATCGATCAAAAATTAAGTATGTTATTTGAATCAATCAATAAATTATTTCAACAATTACTTCAACCAATTCAGCATTTGTCATCAAAATTATTTCAATCAAATGACATTGATTTATTTATGACATCAAAGATCATCAAGTAAAGAAGTTTTATGGGGGAAAAAAGAAAAATAAAAATTGAAAATTATGAAATTATCCATAAATGATAATTTCAGTTGTATTGGTTACCGGTGCATCAGGCTATATAGCATTACATTGTGTCCAACAACTTTTAGAAAGTGGTTATACGGTAAGAGGTACGGTACGAAGTTTACAAAATTCATCTAAGGTTAGCTGTTTTTTTTTTCTTTATTCTTTGCTCATAATAAATTTAAACAAAAAAAAAAAAAAAATGGAGTAAAACTTTTTCGAAACTTAAAAAATATTTTGACAATTATCAGCATTGATCAAAATATTGCTAAAGTATTTATTAATTGAAATATAACACAATTACTAATATTTACTGTATTAATTTGATAAACGAAACTTTAATTCTCTATATTACAGTAGTAAGAGGTATTTTAATTCTGGTATTACAGTAATAAAAAATTCTTTAATTCTTTGTATCATTAATTATATGAGAAAAATTTTTTGTTTTTCTCAAAATAATATAGGATTTTTGTAGAACTTATCATATTTCAAACTTTGACCTCCCATGCATTGACCTTTAATCAGAAATACTTGAATTAATTTATCATTTGTTGACAAATGATGAGCTACGGATTATATTCGTAAAAACTTACAAGAGCTTTAACAGCACGTTAAAGGATAATGGTAATTGATTCAATAATTTTATTACTAATTAATTATTAATCGGTAATTAATGAAAGAGT
>NW_018108332.1:31486-34991 GCF_000183805.2 Loa loa | reverse complement strand
TTAATAAATATTTGAATATTCTATATTTACAAATTAGCTAATTAAATTTTTTTTTTAAAAAAAATTTTAATTTAAAAATTTTTAGAGCAGTTGAAGAATGTACATATATTATGCATATTGCATCACCTTGGCCTATTGTAGCTGATGAGGCAACTATAAAAAATAGCCAAGAATGGTACTTTAAAATGTATTAAAAGCTGCTGCACAATGTAGTACAATCCAAAAAAATTGTGCTAACTAGCAGTACAGCTGCTATAAACGGTAATTCCCAATAATTCCGATTGAAATAACTAGGAAAATTTTAAAAATAACATATGCATATATATATGAAATATGAAATAGTTGCAAATAAATTAATTATTTCTGCTAATTAATTCTATTAATTTTACAACTAATTAATTATTAATCTAATTGTTTAATTATTTTTAATACGATAATTTTATTTGTTGACTAATTAATTTGTTGACTAATTAATTTTTGTTTTTTAATAGATGGACATAAAAATGATGCGCGAGTATTTGATGAAAATTGTTGGGGAAATTTAAATAGTAAACGAATTGAAAATTATAGTCGTTCAAAAATAATTGCCGAAAAAGCTGCATGGGAATTTTGGAAATCTTTACCAGGTTATTTCAATTATTTAAATTAAAATTATTTTCCTAAATTTTATGTAAAAAATTTTACAATTCGGAAGAAATTAGCAAATTTCATCAATTTCGTCATATTTCATCAATTTCGTCATCGATTTTTTTCACCACCTTTTTTTTTATTCATCAATTTCTGATTAACAAATTTTTTGTCAAATTAAATAATCTTTTTTTGCCTTTTTATTTAATTAATTAATTAATAAATTTTTTTTAGAAGAATCACGATTTCAATTAACTGTATTAAATCCATCATTTGTCGTTGGTCCAGTGCTTTCAGATCAGAAACATGGAAGTGCCAAAGTTTGTCATTTATCTATCAAACAATCTATTCTTTTTTTAGGCAAAAGTTGAAAATCCATTTCGAGTATTCAGGTATGTAATTATGTTTAAATTTATTATTCAAGTATGTAATATGTATTTAAACAATTTGTAAACAAAATTTTCAGCTTAAAAAATTTCAGATTATTAAGCGAATGATGGATTATCATACTTTTCCAGCGGCACCAAAAGTTTCACTTGGTATGGTTGACGTACGTGATGTTGCACGTGCACACATACGTGCAATGGAATGCATAAATTGTAATGGTGAACGAATTCTGATTACAGCAACACCATCAGTTTGGTTTTCACAATTAACCCATTGGCTTCATGAAGAGTTCAAAGGTCAAGGTGAGTAAAGATAATTGATAATTAACCAAGATAAGTGAATAACTTTTTCAAGTTTTTTATTTTGATCTTCGAAATAATCATTTAAGCATAAATATGTCATTGTGGCTTTTTACCTTTTGCGCCAATATCATTATGTTTCTTTACCTTTTGCGCCAATTATTAAAAATTTTCTTGAGTGGTAAGAATAAGATGATGTTATTATTACTCATTTGTTTATTAAAAAAAAATTTTAACAAAAAAGTTTATTTCTTCAATCACAATTAAAAGTTTAATTTTAAGATAAAATTTTTTACTAGAAATGAAATTTCAGGTTTTCAAATTTCACGTGTAAAAACGCCAAATTGGTTAGCAAAATTATATGCTAAGGTGACACGTGACCCACATTTTGAAGCAGTGAAATATCGTTTAGGACCAAAATTACATTTTGATAATACAAAGGTAAAAATTGAAAATAAAAAAAAAACTTTATTTTCCACCCTTCTTTACTTTTCTTTCAGTTTGAAAGTAAAATTAATTTGTCCAAAATTGAAAAGTTTTTTTTTTCCATTAAAGATGATAAATTGAAAAATTTTTTTTTTTTTGTAAATTTCAATTTAAAACGTGAAAAAATTTGATGAGAAATTTTATTTAAAAACATTTTATTTTTTTTATTTTCTTTTTTTTATTTTAGAAAATAATTTAACCAATTATTTTTGCATGTTACATTGCAAAATGAGCATTTTAGTAATGTTGAAAAAATTATTTCATTCATTTCCTCTTCTTCCAGTCACGACAACTTCTTCAAATGGAATATATGCCAATCAAGAAATCTGTAATTGATATGGTTTACAGTATGCTGGATTATGGTATGATTGTTAGAAAGAAAAATTTGGAGAAAACGAAAAATGGTGATTGCAAAATTGTCAATTATGCAAATATTGATGCAAATGGGGGAAGCAAAATTCATTGAAGAAGTGGAAAAAAAAAATCATTATTTCTTTTGTGAAAATAAAATATCCACTTATTTTTGAAAAGATTAGGACAAAGAAAATATAAAAAATGAATAAATATTCGGTGATTAATTAACAATTAAGCCTTAAATGTTGACATGTTTAAGGTTAACTTTAAATTTTACTCTGCATTCTACTCAACTTACCCGAAATAGCCCAAATAGCTCTCGGGATTTGCGAGATAATCTAAGAATAACGGCTTTTATGGTTCGTAAACAGTCAAACTTATACAAATGATTCTCGACTCTCGAAATATTAACGTTAGTAATAGACGAACAATTGAAAGTGTCAAAATAAAATGACCATTAGGATTATATCAACCGAGATGATGACTACCTGGGCAATCAAAATGACCATCCAAATTTGGGATGTACATTAATGGCAAACATATGTATGTAAATTCCTATCATCTTATCATATTTAAAGTGATAATTTTATTTTTTTTTCATCCTTTCGTAGATTGCTTTATAACTTTCAATTAGAAATTTTAAACAAATGAGGAAATTCATCAGAGTATCATCGATTTAAATTACAGAATGAAACGGAAATTATTGTAAAATATATGATATTAGAAAATGATATTCCTAATGCAATATAAATGCTATGTAATTAATCTATTTGAAATTGTAATTTATCAATGATAAGAAATGAAACTTTAATTAATTATCCCTAATTATTCACCAGGTATTTATTTATTCATAATTATAACAATTTATCATTGTAATATAACATTCTTTTTTTTTTTTTTTTACATTACAATCAAAATGGCAATTTAATTAATTCATTCCTAATTAGTTACTTGTTTAATTTCTTATTAAACACGAGGATTGGATAATATCATAATACATGCAAATACTATTTATCATTTATTAATTAAATTTCAACGAAAATGCAAACAACAAGCAATTATGTGGAAAGCAATTTTTTTTTTAAAAATAAAAAAAAGCAAGCAAAAAAATTTTGCATCGATTTATTTTAGTTTAAATTGCTACACAAAATTCTAGCAAAATCTAATTTTTTTCAAATTTTTATAGGATAAAAAAGTGTATTTTTCTATTGAAAATGCTAATTGTTTCTGCATGCTGCATGCAAATCTGCATGCATGAAAAAAAAACGAACAAAACAATAGAAATTTATGAATGACAAGGAATAAAAAATCGTGATATTTTTAATAAATCAACAAAAATGTCTATCAAAAAA
>NW_018108332.1:29105-31124 GCF_000183805.2 Loa loa | reverse complement strand
AAAAAAAAAAGAAAATCGTAAATTTTTTGATTTTTGTAATTATACCAAAAGCAACATCAATAAAGATGATTGCAGCAACAGTAACAACAGCAATGATAACAATGCAACAGCAATAATAAAGATTGCTATGACAATAACAGTGATAACAATAACAATAATAAAAATTATTTCAATAATTTTTATTACATCATAAAATTATTGTATTGTTACTATTTGTCGAATTAATTGTACAACAAAATTACGGTTTCTTTTCTTTTCTTTTTCTTTTTTTTTTTTGTTCAATGTATAAATAAACTGATAAGTTTGTTAAACTGATATTATTTGAAATTGCGATTTATTTATCTATATTTATTACTTGGAATTGAAATATAATTTATTTACCTGAAATTGGAATCTATTTATTTTTTATTCAAATTTATTTATTTGTTTTAAAAACTCGTTAACTAACGATTAAAATTATTTGCAAAAATTATTTAGGAAATAGTCCAAAAGAAAAAAAAATTGTTTTTTATAATGCTTTCAAATGTTTATATTCGATATAGAATTAAAAAAAAAATAAGAGTGACAATTGTTTTCAAATTTCGATTTTATGCTTTCCTTTTTTTTTTTAAATTATTTATCAGTATTTCATTACCATCTTTACTTAAATTCGATCATTTGAAGAAGTTTTTCGAAATTTTTTTTTATTTCCTATTGAATTTAAAAAATTTCTCTCACCAAAGCTTTTTTTTAATACTGAAAAATTTAATTTATTTCATATAACTTTTAATTAACGATTGTAATATTCGCAGATTAAAAGTTTGTAATAATGAAAAATAAAAGGATGCAAATAAATTCAATGATATTTTATCATTTGAGCAGGAAAAAAAACAATGTTAGGACAACTTTATTACATATAAATGACATATGACAGCATTGTAATTGTAATAATTACTAAATAACTTAAATAATAATTTATCGTATCAGAGGTCTATCACTTTCGGTATTAATGAACGCAAATTCCTTTCTAGGAATAATTGTAAACAATTGCATTCTTTCATTCTATACCATGCATGATCGATTCTTTCGGAATTAATGACCGATATAAGCCGGGAATAACCGGAAACAATCGATATTTTGATCCTAGTTACAAATCTGCATGCAGGAAAAAAAAAAAGGATGAAAGAAAAAATAGAAATAATTCCATTTTAGTCATACATCACTGAATTCTTCCATTTTTTTCTTTCGGACAATTTGATTCTTAAATTTTATTTTTTGATCATAGAAGATGAATAATTGATACTTTTATTTAAGCCAGAAATGAACAATTCTTTCAGTTTTTTTTTTCCGGATAATTTAATTTTAGTCAGGGATGATGAATTTTGCATTAGCAAATATGATGATCAATACTTTTGTTTAAATCAAAAATGACTGAAAAAAAAAACAACTAATTCATTCATTTCTTTTTCCGGATAATTTAATTCCAATCGAGAATGATTGATTTTGATATGAATGATCGATATTTTTCTTTTAGCATTTCAAAAAATGATCGATTCGTTCAACATTAAATATACTAAAATCAAGGATGATAAAAAATTTTTTTTTTCATTATTGATATAAATAATCGATTCTTTTTATAAAATGATCGATTCGTTTAATTTTAAATATGCTTAAATGAATAGTTTCATTGTTTAGACATGAAAGATCATATTTTAAAATTTTGAAATGATTGATAAACATTCACATAACAATGCATGAAATATTAATATCATTAATGATTAAAATGGATGTTTTGTGTGGGAGGGAAGAATGCTTGAATTGATTATTATTTGTACAAATATATCAATCTATATGTATTTATTACTATTGAACAAAAAATTGGGCGCAAATATTGTAAATATAATGCGGGAATGACAACAGAATCCGGCTTACACTGTATATTATTCAATTCATTCTATTTGTGTATTTAATTTCGTTTACATACCTTACCTTATCTTTCATTTCTCCTCCTTTCCTTTCTTTTTTTTTCTTTTCTTTTTC
>NW_018108332.1:26402-28194 GCF_000183805.2 Loa loa | reverse complement strand
TCCTTCCTTTCCTTTTTCTTTTTTTTTCTTTTTTTTTCTGTGGTTTTTTTTCCTTGTTCTTTGATTAATTTAGTATTTAATTTAATAAATGATAAAATTAAGTATTTCAAACTGGTATAGTATTAAAATGGATTAATATAGAAATAGATAATATAGTATGAAATAGATTGATGTAATACTTAAAATTATAGAAATAGAAATGGAGAAAAAAATAATATAGTATAGAAATAGTTAATAGAAAGTAGAAATAGATAATATAGTATGAAATAGATTGATGTAATATTTAAAATTATTTGATGTAGCAATTTGATGCTAATTAACATAGCATTAAATAGGCTAACATAGTAAGCTAACATTAGTGTCAAATAGATTGATAATACAAAAAAAAAAAAATTAATTCTTGTGTAAAATAGGCTAACATACTATTAAATATACTAAAATCATTTAGCACATTCATTTAACTAATTAGCATAGCGTGAAACAAAATGATATAGCATCAAGTTAATTAACGTAATGTGAAATAGACTAATATGAAGTATGAAGCATAAATTAGCATAATATTAAACAGATTATGGTAGCATTAAATGGATGAACATGGCATAAAATAGATTAATGTACAATTAAGTAAATTGATGTGGCATGAATAAACTAAATTTAGTATGATAATATTTATGAAATTTAAAAAAAACTAATGAAAAGATAATAAACCTTTTTTTGTTCTTTAAAATTAAAGAATTAAATTCAAATTAAGTTTAATCTGAAATTTTTAATGTAAATTTTATTACTACAAAATTGCGTAATTTATCTGAATTTAGTTTTCTTTGTTGTTGCTATTTAAGAATTTGCTAAGTAATTAATATTAGCGAACCAAAAAAAAAGAAAAAGCGAAAAAACAAGTTAGATTATTTATCAAAATTCATTTAAAAGATAAATGAAGAGATCAAATATCGTTGATTTGTATGAATCAAATAATCATTGCTAGAATAACTAAACGATTTGAATTTGCTATTTTTCAATTAAAATTTCAAACTAATCTGATTTAAAATACTTCAAAAGTATTCCAACCATTGAATTTACATGAAATTATAGCATTTGTCGCCTAGAAAATATTCATTATCATTATTTTAGTAGCTTAGGATGCTGAAATTATTTTAGAGAAAAATCAAAGATTAGTATGAAATTAACTTTTCATATTTCATAACTTTCAATTAGGATATCTTAACAGCTTAAGATGATGAAATTATTTTAAGGAAAAATCAAAGATTAGAAATTAATATGAAATTAACATTTTGATATTTCATAACTTTCAGTTCAGGGGCATATATATGTTATACTTTCTATTTGCTAACTTAACTTTTACAACAGAACAAATTTTGAAACGTTTAAGTGTTAACCATTTTAACTGATATCAATTATCTCTATCCTATTTATCATTGATAACATTTTATTCTCTTATATTTCATTCATTTTTTTCTTTTTTTAATTTTAAATCATCAAATTTTATTCACGTGAAAAATGAATAAAATTTGATCGCTCAAATTTGCATTTCATGAATAGTAAACACGGGCAATAACTGTTTATTAGCAACACTATCTTTTTTATCAGTATCTTACTATCAATTATTATCACTTTTTTCTTTCTTCTAACTTTAAGTGTTAATATCTCGCAATTTGATTTCGATTAATTGCTATTTTCAATTATTCATGATTTCCTTACTCATTCGCCTCATTAATCCCTTATTTTCCTTTTTAATTAGCCATTTAGTAGAAGGAATAAATTCACGAGAAAAAAA
>NW_018108332.1:10057-25856 GCF_000183805.2 Loa loa | reverse complement strand
AAATTGCCTTTGAGAACATGAAATTTCATCTTTTCTTTTTTGCAATTTCTATAAAATATGCAAATTTTTGTGGGCATAATTTTATAATGATGAAAAGATCTGTTATGATTTGTAAATATTTCAAAAATTGAAAATTCAAGATATGAATTTTTTACGAAATTGATACATCCTCATGATCATATTTACATTACAACGAATAAACAGTTTCTCTACTAATACTTGAAAAAAAAAACAAAAAAAAACAAAAAAAGAAACAAAAACAAAAATTACTTAAATTTAGCAAACCAAAATGGATAGCATTATCATTTTGGCTATCTATGATTTGGGCCATTTCAGTGAAAACTAATTTAGTCATGTTACAAAATTTAATTTATCTCTGAAAAGATGCATGCAAAAAAATGATAGTTAACTGAATCACTGAGGCAGTATTTGAAATTTGAAACATTTCAACTACTTGAATTAATACATTGTTTTAATTTATAAATAAGATAATAAATTAAATGTAAATAATTTCAAATATAGATTATCGTTTTTAAATTTTTCAGTAAATTAAAGAAATGTTATTTTGATATGTATATACCTGCGTATATTAATTAAATTAATTATTAAATGAATTTTAGTTTTGTTATTTTTCACGTTATTGAAAATGTTTGAAGAAGAAGAGCCTGGAAAACCAAAGAATTGGGGTTGTACTATTACAATTATTTTATTGGTATGAAATTTTCTCGTCTTTTTTTTCACTTTTTTTTTTTTGTTTCTCTTTTTTATCGATTAAGTGATAAGCAATGATAAGGAAAGCAATGAATAAACAATAGAACAAGAAATACAAATTTCTAATTTTTAGCTTTCATGATTAGATCAATTTTAGGATAAAAAGAGCAATGAAGAATGATAAGAAGATTTGCAAAATAAAATGAAATTAACAATTTACGTATGAAAATAAAATTAAATTTTTAACTTCTCAAATGAAATACCAACTAGATGCTCTTTTTTTTTGTTACAAATTTAAAAAATTAGTTTTTGTTGCAAAATTAGTAAAAATTTTCAGCTCATTTTCACAATTACATATTAATTAAATTTTGCTAATTTTTCAAAAAAAAAAATTAGAGTTTATTAATTTGGTTACTTTTAATTAATCGATAATTTTCGGAGGATTTCTATGAATTTATTAAAAAAATGAAAAGTAAAATTGCATTGTATGCTTATTTCTTTTTTTTTTTTGGAAATTATAAAACAGTATTAAAAAAAGTAAATTTGATTTTGTAAAAATTTTGTTAGATTTCATAATTTTGCTAATTTTTCAAAGATCTTTTTTTTTTCTTTTTTTTTTTAAGATAATGCTTTTGAATATAACCGTAATTATTGTATGTCGAATATTGCTTGATTCACATGATGGAAATAATCATTATTTGTTAGATGGTACTTTTTTTTTCATTTCTATTTTTGCTAATTTTTTTTTTTTGGATAAAATTTAAAATTTTTGTAGTCAACACTTTATGAATGTTCAAATTTTTTCAAGAATTTTAACTTTTTAAAGTTTCAAAATTTTTTGAAAACTGTAATTACAAGCTTGATTAATTCCTTTTAATTTTTAATTTTAAAAAATTTTAAAAATCTTTTTAATTTTAAAATCTAAAATTACGATTAATAAATATATATATATATATGTATATATCGAAATGTTTAGAAAAAATTCGAGAAAAATTAACATTTTTCCTGGGTATGTTCGCTATGTCTTTTTGCTTCTATTGTTGTTGTTGTTTCTGTTGTGGTGGTTCATTATGCCGGTATGTTTTTATTTTGGTACTTTTTTAATCAAATAACTTAAATAATTTAATTTTTAACTTTTACTCGATTATTATTTGTTAACATTAATCATGTTAATTAGATAATTTGATTATATTTTAGCACGGCCACTAATTAGTAGCATTAATTGAACTACTGAAGTAACTTAATTCTATTTCCATCAGAGGTGATTAACACTAATCAAATTAGTTAAACAATTTAATTCTACATATATTTAACTATAACATTAAAAACTATTTAATCACATGATAAATGATATGTTTAATGCTAATACCTGATGAATAATTAAAGTTATGGCTTCCGGATTACAAGAATCCGGTAGTCACAGTTGCAATTTTAGATGGATTGCAAATTGTCACCGCAAATTTTTCGATCCATCCAAATTATTATCAGGTGCAATTAAAACAATCGAAGAAGCACCTGCAACACGCAAAAGACGAAGTATGAAAAGAGTAAAACAAATTTTGTCATATTTATCATTTCTATGTAGTTTAAATTTTAATTAGATTAAAATCATATCAGAAATTTTAAAAATAATTATAATTCTTTGAAAGAAAAAATAAAAACTTCGAAAAGTATTTGTGAAGTTGAAAATTTCAAAATAATACCATACTGTATTATTATAATTCATCCATTAATCTTGCTCAAAAAAACCTATTTTAAAATTAAAAAATGGAAAAAAATTATCAAAATTTATCTCAACCAATATATATTTTCTATAATCTTTTCAAATTATTTAATTTAATTTTATTCTAGGATTTATTTCTGCTAAAAATAATAATATCTTTTAAAATTTCATTTTCATTTAAAATATTTCATGTGATTACAGAAAATCCATTCTTCATCTTTGATGTTTCCAATAATGGTGATTGTATGATGGTTGATGTAGCAAATAACGAAAAGGTTCAAATTGTATTTTTCTATTTTTTTCTTTTCAAAAAATTTATTAATTAATTTACAAATTAATTCTAAACCTTATAAACAAATTGTGCACAATGAATGTGATAATTCGTACGTTTGCATATAGTACATTAATTAAATGAATTAATTCAAAATTAATTTCAAAAATTGACCAATTTTTTATTTCGAAATAATTTTTGATTAATTTATATTTTCAGTAAAGAAGTAAAAAAAATCAGCGAAAATATAATAGAGTAATAATTGAATAGCAATTAATGTAACTGTTTAATTTATAACTGTTTAATTAATTCCGATACATTCCAAATAATTTGATACATTTATTAAATTATGTGGAAAAGTTAAAATTTTGATTGATATTTGCTAGGTGAAAAATCAATAATTTATCATATAAAATAGATTAAATAGGCTTAAGACATTTATATGCAATTTTTAATAAAATATAGCTTCAAAATATTTTTGACGACAATTTCCTGTATAAGTTGCTAATTTGATAAATTCAACAATAATTTAAGAAAAAAAAAAGTGTCATAATTAATTTTCAGTCTTATGCATTTGCTAATGACGCATTTACGAATTCATCCGAACATCGATCAAATCATAGTAATAATTCGAAAAGAATTCTAATACCAAATGATGACAAATTGGCCAATTATTCAAAGTTCAAATGTCAATTTCAACGTAGGAAAAGTCTTTAAATGAATAATTTATAATAAGATAAATTTATGACAATTGCACTTCTGTCTTTCAGTTAATTTTTCACTTGCAATTTATACATTTTCCTTCAATATAATGTAAAAAATAAGTAATAAATATTTTTAAATCAAATTTGAAATGATCATATCATTTCAAAAATGAAAGACAAATTGGTTGATTCCGAATTGAATTACTAAATTATTTGAAAAAATGAATTATTTCAAAATTCTACAATTTCTTACTTTTGAACATTTCAAATATTAATAATTTCTTGTTTGTTCCCTCTTTTTTAAATGTTGCCAATTTAATTTTATTAAAGATTAACACAAAGCATTACTTAATTATGGAAATAAAAAATTCTTTACATTAAAAAAGAAAAGTGTTATTGAATAACTTTGGATGATTTTTATCACATTGTATGCTAATTTAAAAAAAACTTTTTACAGATTTTTAAATTCGTAAAATTTTGCAATTTTTATTGTACAAATATGTATGCATATTACAAATGTTGTGAATTAAATAAAGTTTCCTTTTTCTCTAAAAAAAATTATGCAAATTCTCCAAGAGCAAAATAACAAATCACACTGCAAATTAAGATATTTGTGCGCTCAGTAAGCAATGCGTATGTATTCGATGTGTGGGTGTATTTGTGCGCGTATTGGTACATGTGTATACATGTGTGCTTATTTCATGTGTGTGTGGGTGTATTTGTGGGCGTATTGGTACATGTATATGTGTATACATGTGTGCTTATTCATGTGTGTGTGGGTGTATTTGTGGGCGTATTGGTACAAGTGTGTATAGCATGTGTGCTTATTTCATGTGTGGGTGTATTTGTGGGCGTATTGGTACATGTATGTCCACAGATGTGTGCTTATTCATGTATGTCTGGGCGTATTTGCGGGCGTATTGGTATACGTATGTGTGTATAAATGTGTACTTGTTCATGTGTGTGTTTGTGAATGCATATATGTGGGCAAGTTGACCCATGTGGGTGTATGTAGGAGAGCGGAGCGTTCGCAGATCCGGGCGTGTTAATGCACGTGTGTGGGTATTTGTGGGCAATGAGACGGGCGTGTAGGTGTGTGGGCGTGCGGCTGTGTGAGCGTGCGCGTATGTATGGATGTATATGGGCATGTTGGTCGTGCGGACATATATGGGAGTGCAGAGCATTCGTAAATCTGGACGTGTTAATGCACGTGGTGGGTGTTTGTGGGTAATGGGGCGGACGGTGTGGATGTATGTAGGCTTGTGGGCGTATGTGGGGGTGCGGAGCATTCGTAGATTTGGGCATGTTAATACACGAGTGTGGGTGTTTGTGAGCAATGGGGTGGACACGTGGGTGTATGTAGGCGTATGAGACATTTGAAAAAGTGGAGCAAAAAATATAGATAATCCCGAAAAAATGTTGGCCTTAATGGAATATTGGCTAAGGTTGAAATCATTCCTTCCAGTTATTTTGTTTATTCAAATAAGGCTTATTTATTTTTTATTTGGTAATCGGTATGGCTATTAATGGCAAACTATCACATGTCATACGTCAACTATACGTCACATTATGTCTGCTATGAGGTGCATTTAGTTGTAATAATTATTTAGTTGTGGGGAAGTTTGAAATATGGAACAAAACTTGATAGTATTTCATGCGGTCTTATCATTTATCACTAACATATACCACATATAGCTCATGATAATACTAAATTCTCGTACTAAAATGGCTTTATTACTCTCTTGGCATTGATTATCATTCATTGCATTGAATTATTGTGATATCATAATCGAGTGCTAACTAATTTGCATCATTTTAGCCCATTTATTTAAATTGGCATCCTATTTCGGAAGAGGATTATAAAATTAAAATTTTTTATTCACAGCAAGTTTCTGTCTAATAAATTGTATAGTGCTGATAAATGTATTTATGATAGCATTTGATTCAGATCATTGATAAGATAGAGAGCACGTAATATTCATTTAGCAGAAAGACACAAATCACAAATATGCAAATTTTGACGGCAAGATTTACAAAGATTATTCAAATATATTGAATAATTTATTATTAGATCATACAGAAGTCTTGCAGTTTTTGTAAAATTTAAAAAAAAAAATTGGAAAATTCTGAACTATTTTATTTTTTGCATTAAGTTATGATAACCAAGAATTTTTTTATTTCTTGCAAGCAAGAATTGATTAATTGAATGATATATCCGTTCACATGATATGGAACGGTCGACGAAATTACCAGTGATAAGAATGCAAAAAGCATAAATTCTAATGTTAGTGATAAAGATTTGTCAAATAGTCTATGCCATGTATTATCAGTTGTTGCAAATCAATGTAATAATTAATAATGCACTACATAATTTCAAATCTTAATTACTACATCGCAAAAATATCAGTTATCATATCACCAGCTTATCATTTAATCATTGGTTTCAAGTAGAAGCAATACTTTTTAGCTAAGCAACACGAAAAATACATTATAACGTTGCGAGAAAAATTGATTTTTACAAAAATTATAAATATTGAACTTTTAAAAACGAAAAAACTTTAAGTAAATGATTTCTTTGTGTACAAATATATATATATGAAAGAGCAAATTTACAGCAAACAATGTTTTCATGTCAATTTTTTTCGTCTTTTTCTCCTTTTTTTTTCGGAATTTTTGACAATATTAATAATTTGTTAAAACATACCTTTTAATTAATCAACAACTTTCTCTCATTAGCACGGATGAAAGTTTTTGTGGAAAAGATAAGCGGAATGTTAGGAATTGCAAAAATGGTATATCTATATAAATTTCAAATTTTTCAGATAGATAATTTGAAAAGAAATGAAACTATAATTTGCAATTAAAATTTTTTTTAAGTAAACAAGTTAAAAAAAGTGGGATTTTAAAAAATGAACCACTAGCATCTCTCACGCAAAACACATTTCATTCGTTATTGTCGTTGTTTTTATTATTATCACCTTTTTTTTCTTTTTTTTAAAAGAATTTTATTGCATAATAAACAGTAATAATGATATCAGTTTTGGGGACGATACTAATAATGAGAATAATAGTAACAGCGACAATAAGAACAATAATTATAACAATAACAACAACAACAATAATAATAATAATAATAATCATAACTACGATAATAGTAATGCTAATTGGACGAGAAGAATTTGAAGGAATTGTTCAAAAAATAAAAATAAAAAATTAAGCAAAATCTTTTAAAAAAAAAGAGAAAGTGGAAGGGCTAAAATTAAAAATAAAAATTACGACAAGAAGATCAAAAAATCAAATACCTTGAGAAATTTGAGAAGCTTCAAATATCATGAAAATTTGCATAAAATAATCATAAATATGTATATATAAATAAATCATAATGGAAAGCTTAAATGACCATTAAGCAATCCAAATGATTATCGGTCAACTTTTCGATCGTAGTTTCATTTCGCTTTCTCGTGGTTTAATATAGTAATTAATAAATGGACGTGTACCACTACCATAAAACCAAAACATATTTCGCATTTTTGATGTTCGATCACCGTATCGTCCATTTAATGCAACATAGCCACAATCATTATGCCACCAACCTCTGAAATAATTTGCTAATATCATCTACCGAAGACGGATCAGGAAAAATTTCCTGATAAGTACATATCAAGTACATATCAAATATGAATGGTTCAGGAATAAGTTTTAATCTATTTATGAACTTTCAATATATAGTATTATTCAAAATTATTTCAAAAATATATTTAAAAAAATAATTTCGGAACAATTATGTACCGGATGTAGATTTAAAAAAAAAAAAAAAGGAAAGAAAAAATATAAATTATAAATTAGGAAATATAAATTTTACTAAATTTAGATTTAATGAAACTAAATCATTAGAACTATTAAATAGAATTATAAATTTCATTAAATTTAAATTTGCATTCACAACCATTTAATGTTTTATTCATTTGTTAATTGCTTAAATATATTAGAATGAATTTCAGATATTAATAAATGTTACCTATGGAAAAGATAAACAAATTAACAAATAAATGAAATAAATAAATTAAGAAATGCTAATTATAATTAATGAAAAACCTGATATTAATCGCTAAATAAGCTGTTTATGAATGAAATTAATCGTAAAACAATAAGTATTGCTGATAAAATGATAAACAAAACAAATTACTAACCCAAAATCACGAAATTGGGCACAATTACCCTGAAATTTATCATTATCCTGATCAATAGTTGTAAATGATTTGCCATTATTCATATAATGAAATCGATCAGTTGTAGTACGCTCGGAAAGATTACCCGCTAGAGCGGATGATATCGAAAGAGTATACTTTTCTGATGCATCACCAATCTAAAATAATAATAAAAACAATAATAGTAATAACAACAATAATAATAGTAATAATAATAATAATAATAATAATAATAATAATAATAATAATAATAATAATAACAATGGAATGAAAAAGTAAGAAATTACATAAATTAGGTGGAGAGCAGACGGATATCAATTACGAAATAAGTGGTAACAATTCTATAGAAAAGTATGATGCATTTGATTGACATAATTGATATTACGATAACAGCAATGATTATTTGAATGATTTGCAAGTTCACTCTTAACTCTTAGAAGGTTCTTTAATGACAATCACTTAAAGAAAAGTATTTAAATCGAAAAAAGAAAAAGCAGAAAAGAAAACAACAAAATGGTTTTGACTGTGATGTGATATGACTAATGACAATAATGATAAATGATAAAACTGTTAGTTCTAATTGCTTTGCTACTTTCACACTATATCCTAATATTTGATCAACTTTTCAGCTTGAAAAAAATGAAGAATTTTCAAATTTCCGCTATTGGAATTAACTGATTTAAATTTGATTGTACAAAATGATAGCGATAGATTTTTGCATTGTGATCTTAGTGTCGCATGACAAAATATATCAAATTGAAATTTTGAAAAATTAAAATAAGTTCTCATTTGCATCTTCGCGACAGCTAACAGTTTAATCTAATAATAATCAATTTCGCAACATTGCCAATTTATTATTTAGCAAACCTGAAAAGCGTATATTTTCCACAATACTAGGAAATTTATTGGAAATATTTTTGGAAATCAAATATTATTTGCATCAAACAGCAAAAAAAAAAACAGGTAAGAAAATGAAAAAGATTTTCTAAATTAAGAATAATCATAAATCAAATCAGGAACAAACACAGTAAAACATAATTCCAATCACTTTCATGTCAGTTTTTTTCCAGCAATCATTTCCAGAAAGTAACATTACAAACATGGTGATAAAAATCTTCCAGAAAAAACTTTGCAAGATTTCACAATAATGTGTACACCTATGAGAAAAATGTTAAAAGTGATATGCAAATATGATTAATGATAATAAAATGATTGATTGTCAAGTAAAATATTTCCATTGAATTAAGAAGAATGCAGAGAATAAGCAGAAATGAAATGATAAATACGGAATTAAAATCCATTTTTAGACAAGAATGATTTATAAGCTTGAACAGTTGAAATTACGGATAAATTGAAAACAATGATCAGATAAGGACAAAGAAAAAACTTGATTAATTGTGATAAATGAAAAAGACAATAAGTGTAAATGTTCCATCCTATATCACTTAACATTTTATCTAAATCAATTAACATTTTAATTTAATTAATGTTTGCTTGCTAAATGTAAATAACGATTAAATACCATTTTGTTTTTTTATAAATAATTTGAGGGAAAGATGATCTAATTCTCTTATTCATAAATTAATTCAGGAAGCAAAATGTTAAATTGCAGGATTAAAATATTTAAAATTGAATAACGGTTTGGTTTAATATTGGAATAACTTATATAAATAAATACAAATAAAGTCTCGAAATTACAATTAGCTACAGCTATTGGCTAACTAAACTAGTAATAATTGTTTATTGTAATAATTATCCTTCCATAAATCATTGTTAGCTTATTTTATAGATTGATAACACGTACTTCTAACATATTTAGATGGTATTTTATGCTATCTTATCACTAGTTAACTTTTTCTTTTTTTGAATAAATATCGAAATTTATAATTGCAATAGGAATTTATAAATATTTATGAAAAATGTTCGGGAAAAAATGAATAGGAATTAAATAAGTTCACAAGATAAGTTAATTAGGATCTGAAAACAGGAATTAATTAAGATCTTAAATCTCACTGTAGTAACAGTTTAATACAATACGGTGACATTATTCATAGTATTTAATTATGAATATTTTTTTTTACTTAAAATATTTTGCATAATAAAATAAAACACAATCATTTTAAGAGTAAAATGATGGATAACAAATGGCAGACATTTTGAGGGTTCCATTCCCGGAAGAAAGTATAGCAAAAGCATCATAAGGGAGCCATAATTCGATTGAAGCTGGATTATTACTGCCTCATCTTCCACACGGTCAATATGCGCATATTCCTTTTGTTTGCAGATGATGAATGTTTTATGGCCACTAATAATAAAGGTCAAGTCAAGCCAAGCTAAGTCAAATCAATGGATATACATAAAGTAGTTTATGTTATTAAATAAATAACCTTTCCAGGGGAAAACATGCTAAAAATGATAACCAAAAATTTCAATAAATTTTAAAATTTTTTGATTTTAAGAAATTTTTTTTTATCAAAAATTGATGAATTTTATTATCTGCCAAGTTATTTGAACCATCTGGCTTTATTTGTCATAAATCGATTAAATGTCTCTCTCGAGCTAATCATGCAGCAATGAAATAAATTTAAGCATATAACGATAATATCAACATTATTACTTTAATATAAATATGTGTCAATGATTATTAATTAAAATTTCGGTGGATAAATCAAAAATTTTGAAAAAATTTGAAGATTTTGCTATAAACTTAAAATGTAACAATAATTTATCTAAATTATAATTTCAATAAATTCAAAATTGTGCACAATTTTGAATTTATTAATATTGTATGATTGCTATGATTAATGAAATATGATTCAAAAAATTCCACAAATATATATTTATATACATTTATCTTCTCATGCATGCTGCCCCTAAAAGGTCAACAATAATGAACAAGAATAGATTGTTAAAGTATATTATGCACCTTAGGATATAACAACATACCGTAGCATTCAATTTTATCACAAATTGATATATTGATGGGAATCAAATTATCAATTGATAAAAGAAGAAATATTGAATTTCAGATATAATAATTACATTATTAATACTTTTAGTAAACAACGATTACATTCTCCATTTCATATCGCAATTCATTTTTGATTTGCAAATTTTAAGTTTTTTTTTTTTGATAAAAAATTTCGATTCACAAATTAAGTACGTTTTCCTTTCCTTTCCTTTTAATTTTTTTTTAAATTGGAAACAAGGTAAGTTAAATTAAACAATGTTAAGCACTAAATACAACAATTCATCATGATTGGCTCATTTTGATGTATAGTTTAAAAGCACTCTTTGGACATTATTATTCTCCAAACGCATATCTCATTTGACATGTTCGATACGTTACATTCGTTTTTCATAGTTATTTAAATCATACCATATCAAAATGACTAGTCTATCCAATTAATTAAATAATTTTCACGGGTACTTGAATAAAACTATGCCATAGCAACTAATCTATTAGTTATGTAAATAATTTATTTTGATAGGTACAATAAATTGATTCAACATAATTTATATTACGAAAAAAAATTTCTTAAATTTCTTTCAAGAAAATTTTTTTTTCTTAAATTTCTTTTCTTAAAAAAATTTCTTAAATTTTCTAACAATATATGATAGTGATAATAACAAGTAATAATAACAAAAAAAAGCACCATGATTAATTATTACGGGAATGATTGAAAGAATGATAATTTGATATGACTAATCATAATTATGTTGATAATGATAGTAATGATGATAACAATAGTGATGATGATGTTAACAACAATGATAATAACAACAATAATGATGATGATGACGATGATAATGATGGTGAAATCAAATAATGATAATGCCAACAATAATATTACCGATTAAAGATAATTGTAACTATGATAATAATATAGATGATAATACTGAGCAATGACAACGATGAACATATTTACCACTGACATATATGAATGCAGGTCAAAAAAAAGTAATATTTGATATGAGTGAATGACAATTTTGTTACGGAAAGAAATTCTCCCTTCTATCCGAAAAAAAAAAGTCATATTTCTTTAATCACCGAATAATTTCATCTGTCCTATTCCCACCCTTACTTACAATTATCATTATAACACAGGTACAGATATATGTATAATATATGTATATCACAATATCATTATTACTACAACTATTATTATTACTAATATTACGACAATTTGATTGCTGACAAGTTGAACGAAACGTTCAAATAATTTTTCTTTCTTTCTTTCTTCTTCAATGATGTGATCAAGGCTATTGCGAAAATTATACCATTAAAAAATATATTCAAAATATCCTCTTTTTTTTCTCAGATATTTATAATTTCGTTACAAAAATATTGAATAAAATTTAATAGATAATTATTACAAAATGATCAATGATCAACAAGTATTTCTAATAAAAAAATTGTTAATTATCTTTGAAATTTTAAAAGATCATATATTTACATACTGTTTATTGGAAAAAATTAGATGACTTAAGTGAAAACATGATTTAACAATTGAAAAGATAGTGGTTAATAAAATAGTAATGAGGTAGTAGTAATAGTAATAACAGTAGTAATAGTAATGGTAGTGGTGGTAGTAGTGGTTGTTGCAGTGGTAGTAGAAGTAGTAGTAATATATAGTAATGGTAATGTAGTAGTACTAATAGTCGTAAAGTAGTAGTTAGTAGTAGTAATAGTATTAGTAATGGAGTAGAAGGAATAGATACAATCAATCGTGAAGTATTCGAATATTTGTTAATCAAACAAGTGCCATCGAGGAAAATGCAATTGGATGAGATAAGATATAAAGAGAATCTTTAAAATTAAAGCTCTTATAAACTGTCTTCCTTCAAATCTTCACTTTTTCATCCAATCTTTTGCTAATTTAATCATTGCATTTATTCAATTATTAAAAAAATGAAAATTTACTACAATATAGTTCAAAATTCATTTGAATCTTTTGTTTTCTTTTTTTTTTCACAAATTCACAACTTATTGTAAATTATATTTTATTTTATTCCAACCTTTTGATGAAAAAATAATATCCAATTTGCTAAATTTGAATATTGAACATAGCGTTTAAACCATTTCAGCACTAAACATCCTTATATTCGCGTAATAATTAATAATCCTGTAATAGTGTAATCAATTTTCCAGTTCAGTTTTCAATTATCCGAATATTGATTGCCAAGTGGTAAGTAATGATAAATAAAGTTAAAAAAAGGAAAAAACGAGTATAAATAAATTATAATCAAATGAATGACAATATTTAAATCCAACTATTGGCAACAAAAAAAAAGGAAAAGAAAAAAAATCATGTTATTTTAAAGTTAATATTTTTAAATCATAAAATATTTTTATTTTCTCTTATATTAAATTATTACACTTTTAATATCTAAGAAAAACTTCCTTAATCAAAAATTGGTTAAAATTCATAAATTGATTGAAATTTATTGACTATCAGGAAGAGGAGCATAGTAAGTCTAGAAATTATGATTTCCTTGGAAGGTTGTTGTAGCTATGTTTGAAAGCTTAATGGTGTCCCCAAGTTTTCCGCCCTAATCCACTTATCAGACCCATTATTATGTGTAAATATTTTGGTAAATGAATAAGCAAAGGCCATTGCAATAAAAATATGCCAACATTTATCAATTTACATGGAAATCAATTAAATGACATGACACATTAATGAAGGAAAAGAAATTAGAAATAAGCTTAATATTGATTTATACATTTTACTATTCAAATAAAACATTAAAAATGCTAGAAAAGAAAAAAAAATGAAAAAAATTGTAAATGATCAAATGTTGTAAGCGTTTTTTCAAATGCTTTCCTTATTTTGATTGTAGAAAAATAATAAAATAATTAAATGATCAATTAATTATTAAATTTCGAATAAATTTTTAAGGAAAATAGTAATAAGCTATGAAGATTTTGTAAAAATTGTGAATATTTTGTATAAATTAAGAATATAATCATTTCGTATAAAATATAATTAAGAAGATTTTGTTGTTATTGTTGTTGTTGTTGTTGTTTTTAACAAAACATTAATCTTTGTACTTTGTTGTCACCAAAATATAAATTGATGAATTTGTTTTGAACAATATGTATGAAATGAAAACATATGTTTTTCTATTAAGCATACTATAATCATTATTATTGACATAGTTTTGTAAATTTTAATTTTAATTCAATTATTCAGAGAAGAAGAAAATAAAAATATTTGAAAATGAAAAGAAAGGAAATTGTCATTCAGAAAAAAAAAAAGAAACCGCATAAGTTGTGATAATAGCCTGAAATTATGTTCTGTTAATAAATCTTAAACGGAAGTAATAGAAGCATTTCAGTAAAAAGAAAAAGAGGACATTTTAGTGTTAGTTGGAATAAATTGCTTGCTGTAAATGAAAAATATCAAGAAAAAAAAAGAAGTGGTTTTTACGTTTGGGAAAAAAAAAATTAGTTGCTGTTGACGTTGAGGACAATGGAATTGGTGAAGCATCAGTTGTTCCAATGGTGGGATGGATGGATTGATAGACAGCTTGGAATCAAAATGTCAAATGAATCAGTTTCGAGAATGGAATTAATTGTGATTTTAAGTGCTCGATCATATCAGTCATTTTAAAAATTTTCATAAATGTGCAAATTTTGCTAATCGTTACAAAAATTTTCACATGTCGCCAAGTTTATAGATTAAAAAAATTATTATTATAGAGCAATGATCGATTGAAAGTTGAAATAAATGAATGAAATTTAAAAATAAAATCAATGGAATATATAAATGGGAGCAAAAATAAATTAATTTAAAAGTGGAACGGTTAAAATGAAGCAAAATAAAGATAGATTAATTTAAACTGAAATTAAATTTGAGTAAATTTATTTAACTGAGAGTAATTTGAGCCATCAGAAATTTCTCATTTAATGTCTTCCTTAATGTTATTTCTGGATATTATCATGCTTGGAAACATTTTAGTGTATCTTTCAAAAGTACATAAATCATCATATTATGGATTATTTCATTACCTTTCAAGCACACTCTTAGAATTGTCCACTCATTAAATGCATTATTTCTAAATTACTATTAAAATGCAGTCATAAAACGATTCACAATAATGATCATGATAATAATGATAATAATCAGTATTAATAATGGTAATAATCAGTATCAATAATAATCATGATAATAATCATGATAAAGTTATGATAATAATTGTCAATTGTTGATTGTAAAACGTAAATCAAATTAAAATTTTTCTTCGAAAAAATTCAGTTTTTCGAATTTTTTTTAAGTAAAAAAAAGAAAGTTCGGAACAATGTCATCAAAATATTTTATTAAAATAACAAAAGAAGAAAAAAAAAGACGTATGAGCTTAATTGATCTATTGAAATGGTGAATATTAATGATGATGTCATGAGCTCAAAAATGGTAAGTGAGATAATGATTATAAAGATTAAAGAAAAAAAAACGGAGAAAGAAAGATATAATACAAATAAGGGTACTTGTTTGATATGCGGATTGGAAAAGAAAAAAGGGAAATTAAATGTATTAGAGGACTGAGACATATATTAAAGGATTTTTGAAGGGAATGAGAAATAATTGTTGAGTTAATAAGTCAATAGATAGGAAGTATAAATAGTTGAAGAGGATGAGGAAAAGAATTAAGCAACTGTGGTAGCAGACATATTACGAATTAAGATTGTGTATAAATAAACAAATCACTCATAAATAAATCAAGTTTTCCTACACAATATGATGACTAAACTAACTGATCAATGGCATACTTATTAAATTATTATTAACATCATTGTTATTAATATTCATATTATTATTCTCGCTAAGAATAGCCAAACGTTGCTCTTGTTGTTGTTGCTAATATTAGCATTATCACTTATTATTATTATGGCTATTATTATTATTATTGCTATCATTATTATCATCATTATTATTATTATTTATATTATTATTATTGTTATTATTATTATTAATATTATTATTATTATTAATTATTATTATTATTATCATTATTACTATTTTTGTTATTATTATTATTATTATTATTATTATTATTATTATCATTATTATTATTATTATTATTATTATTATTATTATTATTATTATTATTATTATTATTATTATTGTTATTATTATTATTATTATTATTATTATTATTATTATTATTATCTATTATT
>NW_018108332.1:2771-9735 GCF_000183805.2 Loa loa | reverse complement strand
TTATTATTATTATTATTATTATTATTATTATTATTATTATTATTATTATTATTATTATTATTATTATTATTATTATTATTATTATTATTATCATTATTATTATTTTTATAATTATGATCATTATTTTGCTGTTGTTGCTATTATTATTAGCACTATTGTATGTTAATATTAATACTATCGACAATTATTATTGATACTGTTGTTATTAATAATAATATTAGCAGTTATTATTATTGATGTTGTTGTTATTGATATTAATACAAATGCTAATATTAATATCAGCCTGTTTGAATTATTCTATCATCCTATCAAATATTTGAGAATGATCTAATATGTGTGATATTGTTGGAGTTTTATTGCTGAAAGAAAAACGAAAATTACGAAGCTAGTATGATACATTATTTAAGTATGAAATAATTGATGCAAAATCATTATCAATTCTATCATTAATGATTACCAATTAATCTGTTACACTTTATATAGGGAAAAATCAGAGATAATTGGACAGATTTAGGTTTGTTATTATTCTAGGTTAGCCAAAACCTGAAAGAACCATTGAATAAAAACAAATAAAAACTTGCAAATTTTATGCCATTTGAAAACCAAAACAATTAATGAGAATCTTTGTAAATGACATTTTTGCAATTCTCTTAAATTTTATTAAAATATCATGGTTGAAATTCATTTTCTTTGACGAATTCAGTTTAAACATAAAAAAAAATAAGCACATAATTTGATGAATTTTAGGACAATGCCAATACATAGTTGTTTCACGGAAGAAAAATAAAACAAAAGGATATTTTTTCTTTTTTTTGATTTTAATCATTCTTAATCTGTTATGACATGTCGTAAACAAAGTCAGTTGGTACTTATTATTATTATAATTTTTATGAATTCAATCAATGTTTCGAATTCTAAAACATTCACACCAATCATTGAATCACTTTCTTTCACTCTTCACTTTCTTCATTTTAAAACTTTAAACTTACTATTATCTTTTCATATTATATCTGTTAAATTGAAATTTTCAACCAAACATTATCTTTTCCCTAACATTTGTTTTGACAGTATTCATTACATTTTAGCTTTATTAAAAACATTTAATTACAATTTCTATTATCAAATTTGTTATGCTATTTATTAACAATTCTTATTGTTGATATTATATTAGAATATACTAATAATTCTAATTCATATTTCAGTATTTGAGTTAACTTCTTTAGTTAATGAATTTATCCTAATTTATTAATCAGTACTTTCCTTGTAATACATTATTATCATTGTGAGAATAGTTATACATTCTATTTCTTATTGGTCAGAAAACCGCGAATGATTAAGTGCTATTCATTTATAATGAATTGGTGTAGCACCGTGACATGCCAAGATAACAAATGCTTCGACAACAAAACGGTCAAGTAGATACATATACATCAATAAATCAATGAATAAAAATTGGTTAATTAATTTTTTTTTCTTTTTTTTGTTTTAAAGAACAATTTTTTGAACATTTAATAAAATTCGAAAAAAAAAAAGAAAAAAAAGGAAAACATTTTGTATGAGTTTTAATCGTGAATAGGGAAGTCACACAAATTTATTCGAATAATCGTTTCACATTGTCGAATTGAGGGCTGGCGGCATTCTCCCAAGATCGCTTCGTACGGAGGGACAATTAACAGAATGCAATTAAAATCCGGGAAAAGCCAAAAAGCTGATTTTGCACCAATTTGCTTTCCTTTTCAACTCACTATGTATATTTCATTTTTTCTCAATCTATTTTTCTTTTCCTTTTTCTTCTCACATCCTCTTTCCCTCCATATAACGGTTCTTTTAAAAGTTAGAAAAAATAAAGTTTAAAAAAAAGAATTAGAAATAAAAGAAAATTTAAAGTGAATAAAAATCAACACGAAAATGAACAGGAAATAATCTATTCCACAGCTTACTTCCTAATTTTCTACCTCTTTTTTCTGCCTTTTTTTTTCGTTAAAATTTCTCAATTTAACAGTTGTTCCATTTCGTTTCAGACAGCTCGAGGTTGAATTTGAGCTTACATTCGTAGTAAAAATCTGTGAAATTCAAATATAACAAACGAAATAAGAAAAGAGATGATGAGAAGCGCAATGATGGGGCGCTTTTTGTTGCATTCAAATACAAATTCCATCTCTTTGAAATATGAATTTTTCATTTTGGTTTTTTTTTTTTTTTGTTTTTTGGTTTTTTTTTTATCTCAAAATTCTATGGAATGAAAACTAATTTCAAAATTCAAAAAAAAGAAGAAATTGGAAAAATAAAATAAATAAATTTGTGATAGTGACCAATTTTGAGTTGCAATTTACATTTTTTGTTGTTCCGACTTTGCCCAATCAACAACAGCAACGGAATTAATAACAACATAATTTGAATTCCCGAAAATTTAAAGAGAAGAAAAAATATTAAATTAATATTTGGCATTTATAATAATTAATTTTAATGATGTCAAATATTGAATTGCTCCAATTTTCGATATTATCAAAGTTCAATGAAACTTGTTATTGAATGAAATAATTGTCATTAACAATATTTAAATCCATTCTTTTATAATAATTTATCATTTGATAAGCCAGATTCACTTTACCATTAACAAATAAATTTTTTATTCTCAGTCTTAAAATTAGCCAAAATCAACTAATTTTCCAAAAAATGCAACAATTTCAGTCATCTTTCTAATTACACATAAATAAGTTGCCGTAATTCTAAAAAAAAAAAAAGAAAATTAATAACATAAAGGTTGAATTTGAAATTTTTTCACTAACTAAATTCATTAAAGTTAAAAAATGAATTTACAGCAAACTTCATTGCAATAACTTGCGATAGACAAATACACAAATGATGAGAAAACTGGATTGCAAGTATTTATCAATAATTAATTGCAAATATTTCAGTGTTAACTTCCAAAGAAAAGAAAAAAGCTGAATAAAATTGCGAGTTTTTGCAAATTTCAAACTTTCAAAAAAGAATTTCCTTTATAAATGAACCTAAATTAAAGCCATTGTAATTGCTCATAGTTAAGAAAATGTATTAAATTTATAAATATCGAAGCTATAAAACAGTTAACAAATAATAATGAGATCAGAAATTTTGAAGTTCATTAAATAAATGGCTTTTTTTTTTTTGTATTTTTACAATCTTTATAAAATGTTTGAAACGTTGGAAAATCTTTATTGATATTAGCATTATTGTCACTATTATTGTTCATTGATAAAAATTTTGTAATCATTATAATCTATGCTTAATTATTGGCAAGTTTAAATTAATAGAAAAAGATCAGATAAGTAAAGAAAAATGATTTGTTAGTGAAATATTAAAAGTTTAATTCGATAAGCTAACAATTGATTGCATGTAATTGGATAAGTGCGACATTTATTGTACTTTATTAATTGTTAAATGTTATTATAGTGAATACTTAAAGTTGACAAAAAACCTTCTAAAGGAGACGCTTTTGATATGTCACTCATTAACAATTCATGCTACTACATTTGACAAATAAAATTATCAATGCTATCACTTCATACTTTCAAGATTTAATGATTAAATTACTGATATCATTTCGTCCTTTAGGAATTATAATTGTATTTATATATGGAAAAATATTGTGTAACATTTACTCCTCAAATGTAACAGATGTAAAAGTAATAAAAACGAAAAAAAAAAGAAACGTAACTTGTAGTGTAATAGATCAAAGTAATGAAAAAAAAAAAAAAAGATTAAGTAAAATATGCTTACATTATTGGACAGAAAGACTTCATCGAACTATTAGAACTTTGTCACAAATTCAATTTATGTTACTTAAAGTGACGAAATTATAATTCTTACATTTCCAAAATGTTAAACAAATTGAAAGAGAAAAAAAAATCAAACAAATTTAAGTTCATATATATTAACCTTTTGTACTTTTTGTTTCCTTTTTTTCTCTTTTCCATAAAATCATTTTTTATAATAACTGGAAAATTTTTTGATAAAAAAAAATGAAAGTTTATGATCTCATTAGAATCCATCAATTTAACAATGATAGCAATAAGCAAAAAACAAAAAAAATAGCTGCTTTCAAAATATCAATTATCAAATAAATCAGGACATTTTTTTCTACTCTCAGAATTAAAAGCGCAATATTTTTCGAAGTTTTGGAGAAAAAAAAAGCGCAAATAGAATCTCCGGTTGAGTAATTAAATGAGATTAAAAATTACTCATTTTATTCCAACATTATTTATACCTAGTAATAATTTATCAAGTTAATTAATATTAGATATATGAGTTTAAATAATAATTATTTAATATCTGCTTGCCATCATCATCATCATCATCATCATTAAAAGCATTACTTTTTCCATCTTCTTCATAAAAATTTACCCATTTGTTAATTCATTCAAATTCATCCCTTAATTTCTTCCATTCCTCTTGTCTCTTCTTACTTACACTCTTCGTCACTTTTTTTCCAAACCATTAATTTAACTTCATTAATTACCGCTAAATGGTTGCTAACGAATCTGCCAATTAACGACGATGCATCAAAAGATACTTTTATTAATCGAGATTTTAAAAAAGAGAGGGAGAAAGAAAAATATCATAAATTTCTTTGACATCTGTTACAGCAATAGTAATCGTCATCCATTATTTCAACATTTTCATCCAAAAATAAAAAAAAATAAAAAAAAAATATGCGCAATTTTTACTTAATGAATTTTAGCACATTGAGTGAGTTGAGTTTGAAAAAAAAAGCAATTGAAAAATTTTTAAAAAAAAAGTTTCAAAATTAAAAGAAATTTTCAAATTTCGAAAGATAGAAGATTTGGTGACAACAATGAAATAATGAATAAAATGTGAGCAAAAAAAAAAAAAAAGGAGAACGCCAATAAAAGTTTTATTCAAATTTTCTGAATATTTTTGCTAACTTTTTGCCTTATGATTTTCCGACTCTAATGATATATCGAATAGTAATTTATCAAATTTTATACCTCAATGTATTTTCATAATGGTTGAGGAAGCTTACCATTGACCAAAGGTCATAACGATGGTCATTTGTGCTGAAAAAAAGATCTGTCTAGTTCTATAGATCGTTTGCTATTTGCAGTCTAAGCATATTGTAACAGTCGTCGATCGTTTAACTCAAATTTCAATTCCCACGCAGTAAAAAAGAACTCTCATTTCAATGATAGGATAATTGTCTAATTAAACTTGCAATCATCAAAATTGTCAGGAAAAAAAATGATTTGAATATAAAAAGTAATATGTTTTAATTATGTAAGTTCACAAATTATAAAAACTTTATTACATTTACATCTTTCGATGAAAACATTGCAAATATTTAATTTTCAAAAAGTAGAAAAATAAAATTAATCGATAATCTGTTAAAAATGAAAACAAAAATTATTATTTGCAAAAAATTACAAAACAAAAACCAAAAAAAAACTAAACTCTTCTGCCATCCAATTAATAAAATGATTTTTAAATCGAAATTTAAAAGAGAAAGACAAAAGAAAGAATGAATGAGAAAAAAAAACTTTTTTTTTGTTTATTTTAACAAATACCAAAAAAAAAATTAAATTATACTTTGGAATGAAAAGGAAAAAAAAAAGAGAAAAGAAATAATAACAAAAGCAGAAGAACAGTTGGAAAAGTGAACGATACATTTTTCAATATAAAACATCAAGTAAATTTCGAAAAAAAAAAATTGAAAATTGAAGAATTATTTTAATTTGTTTGCATCATGCTTTTTGCAAATTAAACACACTACAACAATACAATACTGATGGGACAAAAAAAAAACAAAATGAATTATGAAATTTTTCAGTTAGAAATTATTATCATTCATTAATTGCTTTAGCATTATTTGATTCCTTTGTATTTAATTGGAAATGGCAAATGCAATTAATTATTTAAGTATTTGACGGAATAAAACAAATTTCATTTCCATCCCAAAAACACATACTTTATTTACTCTAAAACTGCGCTGTAAATTGATTATTGCCGAAAATTTTTTCCACACCCTTCCACTTCTATTCTTTGCTTTTATTTCTGCTCTTTGAATAAAAGTAAATAAATGAAAGAAAATAATGAAATAAAAAAATTGAAAACAAAGAGAAAAAAAAAGGCAAAAAAAGCGTAAGAATCATTTTGCTGTTTGATAAAGAGTTATACAGCGTCATTAATTTAATCACTATTTGAACATAATATGTTAATTAATATAATTAATTTTGAAATTAAAAAAATTCGTTCTTTGAAAATCTCAAATTCAATTTTATTTGATGTGGCAAAAGAAAATTTGTTAAATTTTTGTCGAAATTAAAAAATAAATTAAATAGAATGCTTATCTTTTAGGCAGTAATTCGGAATTATTAGCAATTTCGATTGCATGAATCATTTCAATTAGCGATTTCAATTTACAAATGTTCGAAAAACCTTTTTTTTTTCTTCTTTTTGTTTGCGCAACTTATTAATACGAAATAGTGAATTTCAGAAAATAACACAGCAGCAATTCTAAATAGACAATTATCAAAATTGGATTTTTTATCAGTGCCATATTATCACTACCGTATGAATGAGTTGAAAATATTCATCCTACTTTCTTGCTTTTTTTTTCGTTTTTTCCTTTTTTTTTTTAAAAAAAAAATCATCAGTGATTTAAGAGTAGATGAAAATTTTGTTTTTCAAAATCAAAAAGAACATGTGTCAATCTTTTTTTCTTGTTTACTTTTTCCATAATGCTATCATTGTCATCATAAACATTGAAATTAAACAACAATGCAAATAAAATTGAACAAGAAAGAACGAATCAGTTCAAAAATAATTATAATTTGTTTAAATCGATGGAGAAAAAAAACTTCCATAAACGAAAAATGAATTAATGAAAGGCAATAAAAATTAAAACAATCAAATTTCTCATTCTTTTTCTTTTCCTTTTACCCTTTTTTTTGTTCAAGTCATAATAAAA
>NW_018108332.1:0-1829 GCF_000183805.2 Loa loa | reverse complement strand
AAAAAAAAAAATTCTTTAGAAAAAGGAAAATTAAAAATTAAAAATAAAATAAATTAACAAAAATATTTGTGTTATGGAAATTGAAGAAAGGAAGGATGTGTAACAATCTTTTAATAGTCTATTGATAATGATAATAATCGAGGGAAAAAGGAGGAAAAAAAAAAAACAGGAATTGATAATATCAAAAAAGTCTTACTGTTAATTTCAAATAAAAAAAAATGTAATTTTAATACAAAATAGCAATTCATTTTTATGGCTTTTACATAGCGAATTATTTTAAAGTACAAAAAAAGGATGCGTAATTGTATTCTTTTTTTTTTATATCTTATTAAGGAAATATTTGCATACGAAAAAAAAATAGAACGAAAAAATTTCATGACCTTCAAATATTGTGATAATTATCAAAAAATAAAAATAAAAATAAAAATTTAACTCATCAATTGTTATTATTAATTTGTTTACTTTGCTTTTTTTAGTAGGTTTTTTCTTTTTTAAATTTTAATTTGCACTTCTTACTTCTCTTTCGCCGTCTCTCTAACCCTATCTCTCTCCCAAACTCATTTTTTTCAAACCCGAAAATAAACCTTTTATTTTTTTTTCAAATATCTTTAAACGATTTAAACATTATTCTACCAAAGATATTCATAATATTTGATGAAATTAATTATGCTTAAGCTAATTTGGCTTGTTTCTCTCTTAGCTGCACACAAAATACCATCTCTTAATGATACATATTGTTTATGACATTTATATTTGAAAAAAAAAAAAGAAAAAATGGCCGAATGAAATTTTACAAGTATGAAAATATAAAAAGTATATGAGAAGAAGAAAGAATTTTTAAATATTTGATGTAATCAATTAATTTGATAAAGCAAAACTTAACAAAGTTAATGCTAAATAAAAGGTACGAAAGGTGTGTAAACTGTAATAAGAAGAGGGAAAGTTTAAAAATAACATTACACTTCAAGTATATATCAATTTGCTCAGAATGATTGAAATAGTTGGAAATGCAATTTGATAGATCGATGAACACAATGCAATTAAAACATTTAATCATCGACAAATAGATATAATACTTTCCATTTAAAAAAAAAAATAATTTTCAAAACAAAAAAAAAAAAAAACGAAAAGGAAAAGGGAAGGACGGAATGGGTATGACTAAAAATTTGTATAAAATTTTTTTCAATTACATTTTAACACTGTTCTATTATTACATACATATATATATATGAATAAAAATGATAATGATAATATTGATAGAGATGGTGATAATAATACTACTTTTATTTCAATTAGGAAATTATTTTAAATGCCAAGTGAAAAATAATTGGTTCTGCCTGACACATTTCCTCAATTTGTTTCTTTTTTTTTTTTTTATTTCCCCATTTTCCATAAGTTTTCATTAGATAGGTATTCATTCAGTAATTGGAATGAAATAATGAAGCAGACATTTTATATCAATTAATGTTCCACATCTCAACCAAAATTTTAAATAGCAAAAAAAAAAACATGCAAATATAAATTTTCGTTGGGGAAAAGGAATTAAAATAAATTAGAAATAGCAATGTCATAGGAGAAATTAAATTTGCATATGCAAATATTAATATGAATGAATGTTATTATTATTACTGTTAGTATTATTATCATTAACATTATTATTATCATCATTGCTATTATTACTATTATTATTATTATTATTATTATTATTGTTATTATTATTATTATTATTATTATTATTATTATTATTATTATTATTATTATTATTATTATTATTATTATTATTATTATTATTATTATTATTATTATTATTATTATTATTATTATTATTA
>NW_018108331.1:149905-152776 GCF_000183805.2 Loa loa | reverse complement strand
AAATAGTAATAAACTAAATAATAATAATAATAATAATAATAATAATAATAATAATAATAATAATAATAATAATAATAATAATAATAATAATAATAATAATAATAATAATAATAATAATAATAACAATAATAATAATAATAACAATAATAATAATAATAATGATAATAATAACAATAGCAATAATTGAAAGAGAATTAATGATATCGTTATATGCTCAATTTATTTCAGTGATCGGAAAAAGATTTAAGAAATTTAATGAGTAAAGTATGATTGGTAGATTGAATAGCAATGACGTAAAGTAAATGAGTAAGTAAACATTCTTCTCTCTTTTCAACTGTTTTTTCTTCCTATACTTTTAACCCTTTTTTTTAACGTGTCGTTAATTGTTTACTTCATCTTCTTCTTCTTCTTCTTGTTCATTAACTGTCATTAATATTTGAGAAAAAAAAAACATTTGGTTGATTGCTTAAAAAATTTTTGGATTAGACATATAAAACATAAGCATTATCGATTAATTAACAAATTAATTAATTAATTAATTAAGCCGTTAATCATAATTTATTTAGTGGTAGTTACTCTAAAATAAGTATTGTGATTTCAACAATGATCATTATAATGGTTACGATATTGAATTTTAAAAAAAATTTTTTTTTCAATAAGCTGAAAATGAACAATGGATGTGGAATAGAGAGAGAGAAAACGAGAAGAGGAGGAAGATGAAAAAGAAATGGAAGCGAGAGGGAGAAAGAAAGAGAAGGGGAGAGAGAAGGGGGGAAAGGAAGAGGTTGTTGGGGGAAAAAAAGAGCGCAAATAATAGCGGATGATGAAAAGTGGAATATAATTTGAACAGCTGCCAGTTGTATAAGAATAAGAAAAAGGAGAAGAAGGAAAAGGAGAAAGAGAAAGAGGAGTAGGAAGAGGAGAAGAGATAGTGATGAGGTAAATGTGGCAGGGAAAGGAAGGAAAGAGAGGGGAAATATGGAGGAAGTGGAAGGAGAAGGAGGAGGACAAAGAAAGTAATTAGCTTTATGCTAAATATTCTAGCTAAGCTAAATATGCTAATGGTAGAAGGTGGTGTTTGCTTTTTGTTAAATGAATGAAATGAATGAACGAATGAATGAGAATGAGTGAATGAATGGATGAATGAATGAATGAATGAATGAATGAATGAATGAATGAGTACAATGAATTTAGTGAATTTTCGCCTTCCTTAAATTAAGAAGCATTGCAAGAATGATTGGCAAAATTAAAGTTTCGATTTAAGTATTTAATTCTTTTCTTAATTTCCCTCCTTTTTTTTTCTTTCAATAATTTAATCAAATTATAATTAAAATTAGGAACAAATGATCGATGTATAAATAAAAGCTTCAAATTCAGGAGATTTTCTTTAATTACCAATAAATTATATTAATAAATGGATTAATGAATTTGTGAAATTAATCCAAATTGCATAATGTTAGAATCAGATAGATTAGTTATTTTATAATGAAGGAAAAATTGCATGCGAAAATAATTGTTGATAAATTTAATCGTTATCAATAATTAAAATTTAGAGAAAGAGCTATAAACGTTTGCATGCTTAGGTGAAACTTATCATTCAGTTAGAAATTTAAAAATTTAAAAACCGGCTGATATGATAAATTTGTAATTTAGAAGAATATGCATGCAACATAATGTATATAACATTGATAAATGATAAAAGTGATAAGATAAATGATAGTTAAGCCAATCTATTAATTAGCATTAAATAAGTGAAATTATAAAAAGATGAAAAGAAAAAGTTAAAGTTAAATGATGTTTGATAGTACTATTCTCAAATGAAAACATTTTAAAAATATAAATTAGTATTTGCTTATTTGCACATGTGCGTGGGTGTGGGTGGATGTGTGCTTGTATGCGCGTGTACGTGTATGTGTGTATATGTGTGTGGGTGTGCATGTGTGTGGGTGTATGCACATGTATATGCACGTGTGTCTGTGCATGTGTATGTGGGCGCGTATGTATGCGTGTATGTGTCTATGTGGGTGCATGCATGTATGGATGTGTGTACGTGTGTACATGCGTGTGTGAGCATGCATATGTGGATACGTGTGTGGGTGTAGGTGTGTGTACTGTGAGTGTATGTGTATGCATGTCTGTGGATGTGTATATGTGTATATGTGTACATGTGTATGTGTGTGCTCCTGTATGTGTGTATGTCTGTGCATGTGTGCATGCGTGTGTGTGTGTGTGGTGGGTATATGTGCGTGTATTTCCATGTTGTTCAATTTTTAAATCATTTAGATAGTATTTGAAGTAAACAAAAAGTACATTGCCTACATAGCTTATCCACTTACAACATCTATTCCGGCAACAATTATCAGGTAGTAAATGCAGAGACAATTGCAAAGCTTGTTGTAGTAGTACTGTTGTTATTGGTATAGTATTTTAATAGCTCCAACAATATCAATCAATAAAATACTTGTGCTAATATGTTTAGCAAATAAGATTGATAAAGTGAGGATGAAATATTGGAAAAATTCAACAGATTTATTGGGTAATATTTTGATTGATTGTGGCACTTTTCGAATGTTAATATCAATAATTGAATCAATAATTAAAATCAATAATTGAAATTTAATATATCGATTCAATTTCACTTCAAATTTACATTTTTATACAATTTTTCAAAATATTTATCAAATTTTATATACAAAAAAAAAAAATAGTAGTAACATGCTATTAAATATCTGTGATATATTATTAAACGAATATTAAAAATGCATGAATCTCTTTCATATATAAATAATTAAATAATTAGTTTATTAGCAGTTTATACTATTCACTTGGAAAAACGGAGGGAGAGAGAGAGAAAGGGGAAGAGAGAGAGAG
>NW_018108331.1:147671-149184 GCF_000183805.2 Loa loa | reverse complement strand
TTGGCAGTTCATTAATAGACTGTTTTACATTCCGGACTTTTAAGCTTTTATCATTCCGGTATAATAACATTTAATAGTTTTCTTGTATCAAAAATTAAAAAAAAAAACATTAAGGAATGATGAAATTAAATGAAATTTAAAGAAAGTGGGAGGGGAAAAAAAGAAGAAAAGAAAAACAAATATAATAATGGAAAAATAAATATGATAATTTGAAAATTTTCTATGTATATGTGTAAAAATTTTTTCAATAATATTGGATTTTTTTTCTTTTTTTTTTAAAAATTTACAATGATAGAAAAGTAAAAGTTTTCGTGGAAAAAAAAAACCACAAAATGAAGCATTTGAAAATTTTCCAAGTATATACAAAAATTTTTCAACTTATTATTTCTCATCTTTTAATAAATGATATTACCAAAAAAAAAGGAAAAAATATAAATTTTTTAAATTTAAAAAATTAAAAATTATCAAAAAATAACAAATGAAAATGTAACATAAAAATTTCATTTATTAAATTCCAAAAAAAGGAAACAAAAATCAAACTTTATTACAACAAATTGCAGATTAAAATGTGAAGGAACATAAAATTGCCTTCATTAGCATAGTCTAATTAATTAATCAATTTACTCAATAAGCAACAACTGTTCATAGTGTCCCTAAGTTTCCCATTATTTTCCATTTCATTTTCTCTTCTTTTTTTTCTGGATAATGAAAAAAGAAGAGGAGAAGAATGAAATGACAAATTTTAAAAAAAAAAATTGAGAAAATTTGAGAAAAAAAAATATAAATTATTAAATGAGAGAGAAAATATTGTTTGATAATAAGAATTGTACAATTTTTCCCGTTTTTTATTTTTCCGGTAAAGAATCGAATCATAGAAAGTAATTAGTAAACTCAAATGATTAATGTTATTTCATTAAACATGATATAAAAAATAATGGAATTACAAATAAACTAAATGAGAATGGTACTTCAGCTAATATTAAAGTGAACAAAGAGAGTTATTCGTTTTATCGATTAACTAATTGATTAATTAATGGTAAATATGCTTGAGGAAAACTGTCAATAAAGTTATTTTATTATGGGAAAATGCATAGGACAAGGGCAAAAGAAGGGAACGAAGAGTAGGGACAGGAAGGAAAAAAAAAGTACTGAAAATGGGACAAATGGGGTTCGCAATATATGGGTACGTCCGAAGTGTACTGCAGAAGTATTGTACCCATCGAGTATTTCAAATTTTTGGGAGCACTTTTTTTTTTTTGAAAAAAAAATAGAGAAAATTGAAATGGAAGAGGAGCAGAAGAAGTGAGGATCAATTTGGAAAAAATTTTGACCTATTTATTAACGAATTAATAGGAGTAAAATAGTTAATATATATATATATATATATATATATATATGTTTTATATGTTATCTATGCATATTTGGCTCTTATTAAACAACATATATAGTAGGAGTGATCAAGTAATAATAGTAAATAATAAATAACAGTAATTATAGGAATAGTAATTCTAAT
>NW_018108331.1:144357-146889 GCF_000183805.2 Loa loa | reverse complement strand
AATCAATCGGTTACCCAAATGAAATGATATATCAAATTGATAAAATTGAAAGCAAAGAATGAAGTATATTTTAACACTTCTTAAAATTGCATGATTCATTTCACATTTGATACTTTCAATTTACTTGTATTGCTGCTAATTTGTTGGATAAATTTCTATTAATTATAAATAAATATATCTGATTATCAGAATGGATAAATGCATGAACAATAAATGAGATGAAGCAATTTGTAGGACAATAGTCATTATTATGATTATAATAATTACTCCATCCCAAGACTTGATCCATCTATTTAGATGAGCGCAGCTAGGCTCTTAGGCTAATATTGCCATTCATACCTCTGTTACTTTGAGCAATTACGTATGATGGCTAGCATGTCTATCTTAAAAAAACTTACTTGTACTTACTAAATAATTCATTATTTAAGAGAAATAATTGCAATTCCTGATTCTGATCATGTGAGAATTTTCAGTTTTTAACGGGTTACGATTTTCACAATGGGGTTAAAGCATCAAATGCTATGAAATAATCTCATCAAAATGTAAAAAATGAGAGGAAGGAAAGAAGAAATTTTTTTTTTTCCCCCGCTCCCCTGATATATCATTAATGATAAAAAAAAGAATATCATTAGTGATAAATATTTGATTGATAGGAGATCGCTTATGTACTAAAAAGAATAAATAGAGTGGAAAAATTGCTCTTACATTCATGATAAACTTCAATTATAGAATTAATAAGGCCAAGGCCTAATTTTTTTTTTTAATTTTTAATACTATCTTTCTTAATGTCACCCATTTTGTCAATTTCAATTCCAAAAAAAAAAGGAAACCCTCATGTTACGATAAATTAGGTCATACAGTACGAATAACAATAAAGATGCATCGAGAGATGAATAGGTAGATTATAATGGACTAAACAAATGATGGGCTAAATTTAAGGAAAGATATGACTGAGAGAAAATATTAGTTAGACAATTTCCGTAAGAATCGGTCAGAAAAAGAATGAACCGTAAATCAATATAACCGGAAAAGATGGTTTTTCATAAGAAAGAAGCAAACAGAAAAGAGGATAAATCGCATCAACAAAACCGAAAAAGAACAGCTTTTAATAGTGACAGTTGCAGAATAAATTACTGCAAATAATAATAATAATAATAATAATAATAGTGATAATAATAATAATAATAATGATAATAATAATAATAATAATTATTATTATTATTATTATTCCGGATGATCTTATTATGTATAAATAAGTTGAACTTAAACCGAAATGAATTAATCTGAGGAGAGAAAATGAAGTGAAATTTAAATTTGGATGAAATATTGGAATGAAGTAATTAAATCAAGTTAGCTATTTATATTCTATTCTTTATTCTTTCATTTGATCTTAATTTATCGTAATTTAATAAAAATTTCATTATGACACAGTTTGAAATGTTCAACCATTCTAAATTAATATATTTTATTGTTGGAATAAAATATTAGGAATTTTTTTCGTCTTTTTTTTTTTTTTTGGAAACAAAATTTAACTATGATTTGTTTGTTTTGCATTGATAGCTTATAATTAAGAAATAATTATTTCAGTCATTATTTGCTTTAGTCACTTGAAAAAAAAAGATAAATCATTGATACAATAAAATGATAATTCAATTTAATCATTTTTATTTCCTTTTCTAACAATTTACTTAACAAGTTTCAAAATGTCAGTAGTGATAGAAATAATATGTGATTTAAAAATATTCAAAATAAAATGATAATAACATCATATACGAATTGATAATATTCAAACATATTAATTAGACTTTTAAATATTTTTTTAAAAAAACGAAAAAACATAGAAATGATAGAAGAAGAAAGAAATCTTTTACATGGTGAAGATAATTTTAAACTTCCCAAAGTTTATTAATTTTATTTTCGTTTCATGAACAATTTTAAATTTAAATTGCGCAAAAGTATGAATGCAAAATGGGAAATACTGAAAATGTTTACTCATTTTATTTAAGTTATTTTTAATTGAAAGAGAGAGAGAGAAAAGAAAAACAGTTTGTAAAAAAGTTTTTCGATATTTTAACAGAATGGTTTGTTTAATATATTTGGTAAATGAAGTAATTTTTCAAAAATTTGTCACCAATTTATTGTCACTTACAGTTTTGTTGAAAATTTATTTGAAGGAAAAAATTACTTTCATAATTGAATGACTCATAATGGAAAGTTATTATTGAAGAGAAAAGTAAAATGATTTGATACATGAAAAAAATAATTTTGTTGATTTCATCATATAAGGAGAAATTTCTGACATAACGAACTCCCGGGATAAAAATTGCTTTCCCCAGGAGAAATTTGTGACATAACGAACTCCCGGGATAAAAATTGCTTTCCCCTCCCCCCAAAAAAAAAAAAAAATATGTCACGATTGCTGAAGAATGAATATCAAAAGATTAGGATTAATATGATTTTTTGTAACCTAATTCATACAATTTCTTGAAAAGTTGAATTGTTCAATAGTAGAATGTTATCGAGAAAAATTGG
>NW_018108331.1:141680-143963 GCF_000183805.2 Loa loa | reverse complement strand
GTTATAAGTTCGACTTCAGAAAGTACTTTAGGGTTTCTTTTCTCACCAAATACTAAAATGATCGTCGTCCATTGTCACATACAAATCACTTTATGTCACACATCACAATCGATCAAGACGACATTTCCAAACGATGATTTTTTTTTTTTTTTCATTGGTCATTTCCAAGATAACCACTTTTTTATCTCACCGATTTATTTCAGATGCTAAAAAAAACCATAGGATATTCAAAGTTGATTTCTTCGACAACTTCTTGTTTAGCTGTGAGAAAATTAGTTAAGAAAAATGACTCCTTTCCATTGGTCATCTTTAGCTTCCGATGACCGATCATTATGCTTTCATCTTTAACATTGTCTTATCCATCAGCTTTAACAGCTTCATTCATCATCTACATTGTAAATATATTAATAAACGGTTTCCAAGTCAAGTAACTGTACTATATAGTAAACAGATTTCTGGGCCAAGTAATCGTACTAAATAGTTTCCAGGCCAAGTACACTCACCACTTTTTGGCTCAAATCATTCGAATTCATCTTTCGTCCAATATCTAATTAGCGGAAAAACAAAAACAGAAATTAAGTGAACATTAAAATGGTACATAATACAGTTAAATCTATTTAATAATATATCCAAATATAAGATATCAAATTCCATCACCTACTTTTATATCAACTTAGTTTCACTTCATATAACTGATAAGAGAAGTTAAATTTTACTTCATACTACTGAATGCAGAAGTTAAATTCTATTTTGTACCACTGATAAGAGAAGTTAATTACATTTCAAATACTGAAATTTATTTTTTGCATAGAGTGAAATGAATTTAGGCATTATCATATCAAAAAGTCATTATCATATCAAAAACTTAAGCAAAATTGCAAAAAAAGCTCCAAAATTTATAAGTATTAATTATAAGTGCAGAAAAAAAATATTACTTTTAACTTTTGTTTAAAATCTTCACTTTCTATTCTTTTTCTCTTCTCTTTTTTTTCTTTTTTCTTTTTTTTACTCTTCTAATTTTGATAATTTTGCATTGCTCTGATAATTTTACTACAAAAAAAAAGAAACAAAAAAAGTACCAAAGATAAAACTGGCATATTTGTCCTTAGCATCCTTAGTATTTTATGAAAGGATTAATCAGAAAGAAGAAAAAAAAAATGTTCAATCTAAAAAAATTTAGGAGAAAAAAAAAAAAAGAAAAGAATTATTAAGAATAAAATAAGCATTAAAAAAAATAAAAATATGTTTGAAAAAAATAGAGCAAAAAGAAAAAGAAAAAGTTAATTCTTATCATTAAAAGTATAAATGTGTGAAAAGATTTAAATTTAAAAATGCAAAAATATTTTAATACTTAAAATTTTAACAACATCTGTTAAATAGATAACAAATAAATATCAAATTTTAATGTTACACTACAAAAAAAAATTTCCCTTGACATTTGGATAATGAAATTTTCCGTTTCCGATCTAAAATTATTTTATATATATATATACATGGGAAGATGAAAATTAGTATATCATATTATTTATCGTTCTTTTTTTTTTTGAAATTGCAATATCTTATGCTATCAGTTGGATCAATTTGATAAGTTTTCAAAAGATCACTTCTTAATTATTTTTGTCTGAATAATATAATGAGATCATACAATTAATTATCATATTAGTAATTCCAATTATCATATTACTGATTATCAGTAATATGATAATAATAATCAGTAATATGATAATACTAATAGCATCAAAGTCTAAAAAAAAAAATTAATTTACAAGAAAGTAGGCAAATGTTGTTTTGCGATGTCAAATGTCAAATCAAAAGAGTATCAGCTAAAAGGGTATTAATGATGCTTAATTAGCACTATATTATTTGAACAACTATTAAAATGAAATGTATTCCATGCAATGTTATGAGATATTTTTAGAATTTAAGTAAAATTAAAATCCTGTATAGCTTTCCCGAGAATTCTTATATTGTTATGATTATTGTAAAGATAGACAAATAGTCATAACAAATAATTATAATTATTAGAGTGTATTGGTTAATAAATTTTTAATCGTTAAATAAAAATGCAATCGTTATCGATCAATTAAGATATTAATTAAAAATTAAAAATCAATAAGACAGTAACAATCAATTAAGGTTGAATCAAAAATCAATAAGAAATATCGATTAAAGATGAAGATAGGAAGAACATTCAATAAATTGATAAAATTGATTTTTTTTTTATTTTAATCAATATTTTCGAAAAATTTTGAAAAGATAAATTGGTTTAATAAAAAGTTTTAA
>NW_018108331.1:139301-141448 GCF_000183805.2 Loa loa | reverse complement strand
TCTTCTCTCTCTCTCTCTCTCTCTCTTTTCTCTCTGTTAATAATTCTTAATTATCATATCAAGATAAAGGGGATAGGGAATTGGAGTGGGTGAAAAATGGAAAAAACAAAAAATGAAATGATAATCAAATAACTAAATTGATAGAAATATTTGTTATAAAATTTGAAAATGAGTGTGACAATTTGCAATGGTTGTTTAATCTATTTATGATAATTGTAAAAATTTAAATATTTATTTTTGATATCAAAAAAAAATTTTATTAATTTTATTAAAATGAAAGAATTATGCGTTAATTGAGTATGAAACAGATTGCTCATTTTGAATTTTTACAACAAATTTTAATTATTTTAAAGTAATATTTTAATAATTTCAAATCTCACAAGAAATAATCATTTCAGATAATTAATTAGTTTGTTTATTAATTATCATATCAATATAATAACTACATAAATCATTCAAGCCTTACATTTATGTTTTCGCCACAAAGAAATAATGTTTATATAGATAAGAATCATTTGCCATATGTTAAATATTATCCTTTTCAGATAATTAAATCAAAAAAAAAAGAAAAAGACTGAAATAACTTGAAAGGATATAATTAATGAATTTAATTTTTGAATTCAAATTTTAATTAATCAAGTTAATTCTTTAAATTTGAATTTTAACCAATAAACATAATCTTTTAATTCGAATTTTTTAAATTCAAACTGAAAAAAGGTTAAACTATATAGTCTAAAAAAAAATGAAAAAAAACGAAAAGTTAAATTAATAAATTACGAAAAAATATGGTAATTATTTGCAAAAATTTGCAACAGAAATAAGGAGGAAAAATTGGAAATGAAAGAGTTTAAATGATGAAATATATACAATTAACTTATTTGATATTTGAATTAAAATATGTGAAAAGGGAAAAATTAAACTAAAAAGTTGAAATGAGGAAATATGGTTGAGAAAGATAGCCAAAATTTTTTTTTGTCTTTTTTTTTTTTCCTTTCTTTTTTTAACCATTTCAACCATCACAACTTAACGAATAATTATTGATAGAAGAAGTAATCAATCATTTTGCTCTTTTAATTTATTGCTTTCTTTTCAATATCAAGGAAATGGTATTGTTGTATATATCTTATCCTTTTAATGTATTACTAAAATGCTATCATTTCATTTTAATTGGAAATTTATAAATTTCAAAAATTTTTTAATTTATATATAATTTAAAGAAAAAAAAAGATGCACATTAACTCATCCAATTATGTTTAAAAAATATATCAAATAGATTGAATTAATTAAGTGATAAAATTGAAATATATCAGAATTGATAATTGTTATTGGTGTTGGCTACCGAAAAAAAATTTAAAAAGAAAAAAAAAGATTAAAAAATGGATTGAATGATTTAGTGAATTGGATTTTTAAAATCAAATAATTTAATGAAATGGTTGAAAATTGTTTACCGAAAAAAAGATGTATGCAAAGCTAAGCAAATATATATACTTTCTGAAACAATCGTTATCTTGAAAATGTTTTATTTTTTTTTCGTCGCATTTTATATTTTTTTTTTTATGGTTTTGAAAATTATATCAACTTCAATTTTACTCCAAACTTTTTCCCTTTCCATCTGAATCCATTTAATTCCTCATCCATCTTCCATCTAAATCCATTCAATTCCTTATTACTCTTTCCATCTGAATCCATTCAATTTTTCATATCCCTTCCATCTGAATTGTTTCCCATTCATTTGCCATCCATTTGAACCAATTCCCATTTTTCTTCTTTTGTCCAACTGAATTTATTCCCACTCTTCTTCCATCCTGTTTGAATTCATTACCATTCTACTCCATTCCATCTGAGTCTATTTTCCGTTTTTTTTTTTTCATCTGAATCCATTTCCATTCTTCTCCTATCCATCTGAATTCATTCCCATCTTTCTTTGTTCCATCTGAATCTATCCTTAATTTTTCCCATCTAAATCCATTTCCATTCTTCTCCCATCCATCTGAATCCATTTCCATTCTTCTCCCATCCAACTGAACCCATTTCCATTCTTCTCCCATCCATCTGAATCCATTTCCATTCTTCTCCCATCCATCTGAATCCATTTCCATTCTTCTCCCATCCATCTAAATTCATTCTCATTCTTCTCCCATCCATCT
>NW_018108331.1:136935-138504 GCF_000183805.2 Loa loa | reverse complement strand
CCCATTCTTCTCCCATCCATCTGAATCCATTTCCATTCTTCTTCCATCCATCTAAATTCATTCTCATTCTTCTCTGTTCCATCTGAATCCATTCCTATTCTCTCATCCATCTGAATTCATCATTAGTTTTTTTTCCACTCTTTCTCTTTCAATCCATTTTCAACGATATCTATATGATGGTATGATTAAAAATGCCAACTCATTTTGGTGGTATGATATTTAATGTATCACATTAAATATGCGTATCATTCTAACGGATACAAACAATCGTATACAATTGTCATCAAATGTCTGATCTCTCCAGTCATCAATCCTGTTAAAGATTGCAATTTCAAATTGTTCCATTATACTTTGAATCCAGTTTTTTTTTAAAAAAAAGAAAAAATAAAAGAGTATAAATTTATCTCTTCAATCATAATTAATCATTTTGTTAACTTATTGTTAATCAAAGTACTTGTTATCATCGATCAATTGTAAACTATAAATTGAATGAAATTCAAAAATAAAAAAGTAACAATTTATGAAATTCAAATTAATATAATAAGAAAAAGAGAAAAAAAAGTATGCATAGATAAGCAGCTGTTGATGATAAAATCAAAAAAATAAACTTACCAGATATTTTTACTTCATTAATTAATTAATTAAATGAAATTAAAATAGTTTGATAAATTATGTTTTATAACGCTTCTTCTTTTCTTTCTCTCTCTCTCTCTCTCTTCTCTCTCTCTCTCTCGCTCCCGGATATCATATGAGAATGTTCGATGATTCAGTACGGGTTGAAGTGAAACGAAGAGCAGAGACAAATAGCAGATGTATTTATGTTGAGAGAGAAGAGTGGAGGTATATTGAGCTTGTCATGAACAAACATTTTCATTTCACTTCTGAATTCTAGTTCAAAAAAATTTTTGATCTTCAATAAATAAGGTAAAAAATTTTTTTTTTTTTTTTGTTTCAAACCAACTGTCCTGTTATGTTGATTTTATAGAATGAAATGTTCTTTCAAAAGGCGCATTTGCTCACTTTGGAACTCGTTTATACAGTTGTATTCTTATCAATAAAATGATTGAAATGAACAATTTTAAAAAGAAATTGAAAAAAGATGGAAAAGCATTGCGAATTTACAATTTATGATCTATCCTTATCATCAATAACAATTATTATTACTATTGCTACTATTATTATTGTTAGCATTATTATCATTACTAATATTATTATTATTACTATTATTATTTATTATTATCACTCATTATTATTGTTATTAACATTATTATTATTATCATTATTATTGCTGCTATTGTTACTATTGATAACAATAATAATAATAATAGTAACAATAATAACAATAATTATTATTATTACTATTATTATTGTCATTATTATTATTGCTGTTACTATTACTATTGTTACTACTAATTATTATTATTATTATTATTATTATTATTATTATTATTATTATTATTATTATTATTATTATTATCATTATCATTATTATTATTTATCATTATCATTATTATTATTATTATTATTATTATTATTATTATTATTATTATTATTATTATTGCTATTATT
>NW_018108331.1:133036-135285 GCF_000183805.2 Loa loa | reverse complement strand
CGGAATAATGTATAAACCTGATATCATTCGATTATGATGCTAAAATAAAAAAATGTATTTAAATTAATGGAATGAATATTTGCATATTTTTCATATTTAAAATTCATTTATATAAGCATTAATCCGTTTTTTTTTATTCTGATTTCTTGCAAATTTAATTTCATTTTTTCCTAATACAAAAATATAATCTCTTATTGTAATGTAATTTTCATCTTTTTATCTTTATCAATAATAATAACAGTAATAAATTTACTAATATTTACCGATAATTTACCCATCCTAACTCATCGATTTACCGATAATTTCCCGGATAATTTACCGATTTGCCGATAATTCCCTGGATAGTTTACCTATATTAATTTACCGATACTATTTGCCGATAATTTATCGATACTAATTTACCCACTTACCGATAATTTCCCGAATAATTTACCCAAATTTACCAGTAATTTGTCAGGCAAAATATTAATAATTATCAGGAAAATATTTAAAGTAAATGATTAAAATGAATGAATGAATGAATGGATGGGGAAAAGAACGGAAAGCGGAAAAGAAGAAAAGGGCAAGAATTAAGTAAACAAATTTCCGTATTTTAATCAATCCGGAATAATACAATTATTATAAATTATAAAGTTTATAAAGATTTATATGATGAATAGCATAATTCTCGATTCTTGGAAATTTCACCGGTAAAAAAAAAAAAAAAAAAGAAGCATCTCGGGAGATGGAAAAGATACGAACAACAGTAGAAGACGACCCAATACGCTTCGATGAGATCGCTAGAGGTGCAAAAATGTCATGGTGACACACACTCACACTCACATACACATACACACACATACATACATACACATATATACATACATATGTATATACACATACACACACACACACACATACATTATCACCACTGGTTGCTCTACTCTTTAGGAGAAATTTAAATTGAGAGTGTAGTGAATCGAATGGAGAGGGAAAGGCAAAATGATGAAAAAAAGAAAAAAAAAAAGTAAAATTCGATATTTCTTTTTTTTTTTTTAAACGGTAGCTAAAAATGAGGAAGGAAATAGCTTTTGAACAAAAAGATTTAGTGCAATATATATATATATATATGACACGTTGACAATGGTGACACTAACAAGCATCAGATAATTGTAAACATTAGTTTGACAATATTTATTATCTATTAGATTTAAATGAATGTTTGTTATATAAATTTAAGATAAAATAAGCTAGACAGATAAATAATGGATAAGGCATATAGAGCCTTGTAGAGATTTTTGCAATTATTAGAAGTAAATGGATGTTGCAAAAGTAGACACTATAATAATATTGGAAATGGAAAAAAAGGAAAGGAAAGAAAGAAAGAAAATGAATAACTTATGCTATGAATGTGATTTAAATAGTTGAAAGCAAAGGGAAGAAAAAAAAAAGAAAAAAGAAATTGGAAGAAGAAGGGCTTATTTGAACAGTCTAAAATTGGTTGCAAAAGAAATTCGTATGTAAAGATAAAAGTATGGATAGCAAATTTTGCTAACTATTTCTATCCATTATTCTTTCAATGCTTTTCCTTCTTTTATTTTTCGTTTAATTCAAATGATTAAACGAAATATTTCCGAATAATTTAAATTAAGATGAATGAGAGATGAACAAAAACGAAATGAATGAACGATTGAATTGACGGATGGATGGTTTGGATGGATGAACGGATGGACGGGCGGACGAATGGGCGGACGGACGGATGGGCGGACGAACAAAATGAGCGGAAGAACGAACGGACAGACGGGCAGAGCGTAGAGGTAAATAATGAACGGATAGATGGATGAAAATGAAAATGCATTATTATGCAAAAATTGGCTTCATTTTTTAGCCAAGCAAAATTTGTACTGTTTCATTTATTACTTTTACAACTTTTTTTTTTTTCCCATAAATATCATTTAATAATTACCATAAGATATTATGATAAGATGATAGTTAATATACCGTATGCATGAAAATGATAATAATGATAGTAAAAATGGATATGATTATTAGAAGATATTCCACGAAATATTCATAACCAAATCATTCGATCTAATTTAACAAATAGTTATTTACATCATTGAATTTTAATCGATAATCACATATGATTAGATATTTTTCAATGCATATTTCAAGCAACTTAATGTTCCATTAGCATATTAACCGCTAATAGCGTGCTAAGGTACTAATAACCATATAATTTAGCAAAATTCCTTTTTTTTTTNTTTTTT
>NW_018108331.1:130271-132402 GCF_000183805.2 Loa loa | reverse complement strand
ATTATTATTATTGTTATTATTATTATTATTATTACTACTACTATTATTATTATTATTACTATTACTATTATTATTACTACTATTACTATTATCACTAATATTATCCTATTATTAGTGCTACCATTATTACCGATAATCTTTCGATTATCATTTAAATGCTTAAATGATTCGAGTTCGGTTTATTTCCATTAGTTCAAAATGGACTAATACCATTAAAGTAGCTTAGATGATTGGACTATAATAATTATTATCGTTTAAATTAGTGGTTCCCAACCTTTTCTTGACCAATGGCCAATTTGAGCTCTTTTATTTGTTGAGATCATAATGTTCAAAAATAATAAATTGTGTTAATTTGAAAGTAAACTTTAATCAATATTTTTAAAACATTAATTCATCAAATATTAATAAGAATAGCTTCTGCCTTGTTTTTTCTATTCACTTCACAGATCTTGCAAATCAACCGATTGAGAATCACTTATTTAAATATACAGAATAATTGATACATATTCAGTTACTGTCACCTAATTTCATGACAAACGTCCAATAGTTTTACTACTCAATGGGATTTATCTTATTAATAAAACGGAACATGATGCAAAAAGAAAAAAAAATAGAAAAGGTAAATAATGATTGAAATACATATTAAATTGAGGAACTCATTGCTGTCATTGTCGCTGTCGTTGTTGTCGTCATCATGATCATTGCAGCTGTCATCGTCATAGCTATCGTCGTCTTTGTCTGTCATTAACATTATAGGCTATTGCTGCTGCTGCTGCTGCTGCTCTACTTCTGCTTCTGTTACCGCCATTGCCATTGCCACTATCGCCGCCTTATTGCTATCATCAATGATTGATGTGATAGATGTTTGTAGAGACAATGAATTTCAATTCAAAAGAACAAGAAAATAACTACAAACTGTGACATACATACATACATACATACAAGGCGTAATGCACTTCTAATACACTAACAGACGGACAGACACACACACACACACACACACACACACACATACATCCATCAAACAACCTCATTAGATCTCGTGGTACACGCACACACACACACACACACATACACTTATATATGTAAGTATAAAGATAAAAAAAAAAAAAAAGAAAGACAAAGGTGAAAGTTTTGAAGAGATAAAATGAGTTTGAAAGGAGGAAATGAAAATGACGTGAGATTAAGTCAAGAAACACGTCGTGTCACGTTACATCATATCACGTAACATCACGTCACAGTTCGTTTACTCCCATACATACATTCCGATTTTAAAAATGAACTGAAGAACAAGTTTTTTCATTTTTTTTTACTTTTTTTTTTTTTTGTCCATCATCCTCTCCATCGTCTTCATACACCACCCCATCATCTCATATATCAAATTTCTGGGTGTAATACAGTTTGTTAGTTCCTGTCTATCTTTTCTTCTCTTCTCTTTCTCTCTTTCTCTCTCTCTCTCTCGCCTCTTCCTCTCCCTTTTCCTAATCCTTCCTTTAAATTTCTCAAAATCTTGAATACATATGAAATTGATGATGTGAAGGGCACGGCATAGTACAGCTTACGAACGGCTGCACAGCATGGTGCCGTTTGCGGCCAACAATACAATATCATACCGCTTGCGGATCACGGTAATATAATAATATATTACCGTTGCTAATATAATAATACAATACGGTGTCTTCTGCAGACAGTAATACAACAACATAATGCTAGTTGTAAACGAGTAATACAATACAGTGCTGTTTGCAAAAACGCTAACACGATACAATACTGGTTGCGGACGAATAACATAATATTGGTTTCCTTTTATAGACGGTAGTGCAACGCGGATGGTAGCGCAATGTAGTACGGACGGTAAAAGTACGGACGATGTTTGCGGATGGTAACGCAATACAGTGCGGACGGTAAAAGTACGGCGATGTATCATTTGTGGACGGTTAGTGCAGTACAGTACCGTTTGCGGATGGTAAAATAGCATGCTACCAAGTGCAAACAATTATTCATAGCATGATAGTATATTTGCGCTTTTTCTTTTCTTTTTTTTTTTTTTTTTTTTGGTTGATTGCATCTTCAAATCTGTTCATTTTGTTTTACTCCTAATATCAAAAATGACCGATAATGGTATGAAAAT
>NW_018108331.1:127386-129438 GCF_000183805.2 Loa loa | reverse complement strand
AACAAAAAAAAAAAAAAAAAATGGAATGATTAATAGGAAATTAATAGGTAATGGAATAATTAGGATGAAAACTGAAGTAATAATTAACCAAAAATATAATAAGGACATAATTAACGAATAACTATACAATTTAATCAATAAAATTTTCATTATTAATGTATGGAAACATTTTTGTAGTAATTAAAATGAAATGTTTTCTGAGGATGACAAAAAGTTGAAATAATGTGATTAATTAAAAATGGTGAAAAAAAAAACAATTATAAATGGATGATAGGTAAAGAGAGTTTGAAATAATAAAATTGAGCTGTTTGTTTTGTTTAGTTTTGAAAATGAAAAATAAAATTGGTTGATGAAGTTGGTGCAACTGTTTCAGATCGATCGTTCTGTCAAAGCCCATTTTAATATGTCATCATTGTCATCATTTGGTTGAACAACTAAGGTGTACTACAGTATTTCATCAATTTGTTGTTTAAATAGCACAGAAAATTGTAACTAATTGATTGAAATTTGATAAATTAACAAAACGTTAAACTGTTTAATTTGTCGATTAATTTAAAAATGAAGGAAATGTTTTCGAAAATAATATATTATAGAAAATTGGAAATTAAAAATTAGAAATTAGAAATTATTTTAGAAAATAATACGAAATTTATCGTTTACATAGATTTTATTCCTTTTCGTTTTGTTTTTTTTTTCTAAATTTTTTTTTTTAAATTCTTAAAATGGTTTAATATTTATTATCGTAAGCTTGTTTTAATATATATTATTATGCTAATGATATGATTTGCATTGCTAAATGAATGCGTATTGATTTAAATTTTATTAAATCAATAAAAATAATTAAAAAAAAGTACAACATTAATTGTTTAAGCATATGAATAATTCACACTAAATGATGATTTTTATAAAATCTTTTCACGTTTTATTTCATCTAATTTAACAGTAAAATGTATTAAATCCTATTAATTAATTTAATTAATAACAATTAATAGTCAATAATTAGCAATAGTACTATAAGCTATTAATTAATTATTTGGCGTATTTTCGCTCCAAAAACTATCAAAAATGTTTCTAGCTACCTAAAATAATTCCGGAATTATATATATATATCCAAGGAAAATTAATCATATTATCATAAATTACAAAAATTTTCCAATAATATTTTGCTATCACAAAGAGACGTCAAATATGCTTTGATTACCGGATTGTACAGCATTTGTTTTACAATAATTCCGGAATTTTATATGGGCATATATAAAATTCCGGAATTATTGTAAAATTAATGATATACAATTGTTTGGAGAATTGTTTTTTTATACATTTGCAATTAAATTGAATAAAACTTGGAAAAGAAAAAATTTCCTTAAAATTATGATATAACACAAAATTTTTAAAATTTACGCAATGTATGGTAGACAATGTGAAACTTATTGACGTTACTTGTAATGCCAAACTAATAGTTCACATTGTTTGCGTCAATTGTTTACGTTGTTTACGTGAAGTGTATGTAACATCGAAGTTAATTCATTTATATCAGATTGTAAAAATCTGCAAAACTTCTCGAGAAATATACCAAATTTATTTTATTGAATTTACAGTAAACTTAATCAAATAACTTGCTTTAAAGTAAAGGAAATTTAAGAAAACGTTGTAATTTATAACTTTACTTTTGTTTAGTTTTATTAAATGGAACATATAAGCTTAATTAATGACCTTTGTGGTTATGATAGCAAGTAATCTTTATGGTTATTAATTGAAATGATAATGAATGATTTCACTGATTAACTATTTCCTTTTCCACTTTATTTTTTGTTCACCCTTCTAGCATATGATAATTCGAAACAAAATTATTACAATTGATAAAAGATAAGCATTAAATGATAAATCTTTTATCATTTCATTCAATACATCTCAAAAATTTTTCTTATCAAAACTAAAACACAACAACGATCACAACTAAGATTATTAATCACAACAATTAAAAAAATAATTTTGAAATTTAACACATCCTAAAATTTGATATATCTTAAAATCTAATTTATTCTAAATTTT
>NW_018108331.1:119665-127004 GCF_000183805.2 Loa loa | reverse complement strand
GTTTAAAATTGAATTTGTTGAAAAGTTGTATTTGTGATTAAAGTTGAAAAAGATTATCAGATATGTGGAAATGATCACTGCTAATATCCAATGATTCTAGTTACTTTGATTTTTTATTTTGCATTCATAAATTGGCTATGATCAATTTTTTTTTTTCTTCAAGATTGATTGTTATTATATGATAATAATGCAAATCTTTTATCATTGTGATATCATTGTTGATTATCATTATCATTGATTGATTGGCAATGGTTTATTTTTATCATTGATGATTTGATGATTTCTTATCATAAATTCTTTTTAATGCTTTTGATAATTGCATTTATCTTTCATTTCTAAATGGTTAATATACATATTTGATGATGGGTTTGTATTTGTGATTGGAATTGGAAATAATTCAGAATCAAAAAAAACTGCTAATATTTGAATATTATAAATTCGATTAATCAAGTCCCGTTCTTTATTGTTCAGTTATTTGCACTTATCAAGGATTATCTTTTATCATTTTATTATTATCATTAACATTTGTTCATTTCATTAATTTCACTATTTTTTTGATTTCTTTCTTTCTTTGTTTTTTTTTTTCAATGTTTTCACCATCTATCTTAATGACATTTTGATGTGTTGAAATTTCATATTTAATAGAAATTAAATAATATCACTTTTTTTTTTTTTTTAAAGTATATACTAAATAAACTAATCAGATATCAGTTCATTTGATTTTATCAATTATTACATTGCCTGCAGTATGGATTCATCCGTTTTTTTTCTTTAAGCCAACATAATCATTATCATTAAATGATAATTTAATTTATCATTAAAAAGATTATTTAATTAAAAAGATCATTTAATTAATTTAATTCATCATTAACAATAAATACAAATTTGCTTGTTTCAACTAACTGCATGATTATTTCACGTAATTTTTATAATTTTGTGAAATCTTTTTTTTAAAAAAAAAAGAAATTTCATCATAACTAATTAATTTATTTGCTAAAATAAAAAAAAAAATTTTGCCAAATGATTATTATCATATTTGATAAATTTAATTTGATAATTCAATGTTTGCATCGAAATTGCAAATATCATATAAACATTTTGGGAAGTTTTGCAGCATATTTTTTGTCACTTATGATACATAATCTTATCATGTTATTAACAGAGCAAAGTTTAATTATAATTATTGGTAATTGTCATCTGTTGCCAATTTAGAATTATATCTATAATTCATTTCAATGTTTTACACATGCACAAAATTCAATTTGCTATAATAAAGATAATTAATTTTATTGGGATATGTAAAATACTTGATTAATGAGTACCAATTTTATATTCATTAAATTAGATTTTTAATACTTTATCACATATTATTTAATTGTGAGAATGTTTTAAATAATAAAGAAATTTCATTTCAATTTATTTGACAATAAATGATGAAATAATTTTATTTAATAAAGTTGGCAAAAATAAATTTAGGTATTTATTAATTATATAAATGTTTGAAAATTATTTCATTATTCGAATTAAATTTTAAAAATGTTTTTTTTGCTGATAAGAAAAAATTTTTAAATTACAATATTTTTAATTAAAATTTCTATTTATCAGTAGAAATTTTTGTTTCTGCATCAATTCTAATATCATTCCTTTTTTTTTTCATCAAAATATATTACTTTATCACTTACTTTTTACATCGAATTAATTAATACTATAACAGTAATACTGTTAATAAATTATCAGTTATGTTATATATCATCTCAATCAAATATTCATTTCATATTGTTTGATAAATTAGGTAATGATAAATATTTGATTTCAAATTATATTCAATCAAGTATTTTGTCATTAATTTATTTGACAAACAATATGATAATTGATAATTTGATAATGCAAACAGAATTGAACAAACTCTTCACAATTAATTTTAGTACTAAATTTTTTTTTTTTCACCTTGAAAAATGATCTTTGTCACGATTTAATCTAGTTAACTCTAGCATTTAGTTTAGCAGTAATCCAATCTTTAAAGTACTAGTTTGTTGCAAATTTCATCATCGTTTAATCTAAAAAAAAAAAAAAAAAAAAATGTTTAAAATTAATAGTATGAAATGGGATATTTGCAATGTGGTTGTTTGATTTATGTTTTAGGATTATTCAATTCAATTTATTCGTTTTTCTTTTAATTAATTTCTTATTTTGTGTTAATGTGAAAATTTATTCATTTTTTTTTTTATTAATTTCTTGTCTTATATTAATGTGAAATTTGAAACTTGTTTTCAAAAAAAAAAAAAAAATAATTTATTAAATACTTTTCAATCGATCAAAAATGATGAAAAAATTTTTTGTTTTATATTGATATGAAAATTTGTTCATTTATTTCTATTAATTTCTTGTTTTGTACTAATATGAAATTTAAAATTTGTTTAAAAAAAATTATTTATCAAATATTTTCCAATCGAACAAAGATGATTTAAAAAAAATATTTGATAGAGGTTAACTTTTGTTATAAAACATTATGAAAATTTTACATAATCCATTTATTTTATCGTTTTATTTGTTTTAAAATCATGCTGGAATTTTAAATCCGACTAATCTATGATCATTTCAAATGGATTTTATTATCTTTTATCATTTTCTTTTTATCATTTCAAATGGATTTTATTATCTTTTATCATTTTCTTTCCATCATTTCAAATGGATTTCATTATCTTTTATCATTTTCTTTTTATCATTATAAATCTTGGCATAGATAGATAATGCCCCCCAATTGGTTAGATTTTTAGATTATTTTAGAAATTATAAAATTATAATTTATTCTGTTTCAAACACTATATTTGATTTTTTTTTAAAATATATCTGTAAAGTTCTTTTCAATTGAAAATATAATTTTTATTCGAATCATTCAAGATATGAATAATTTATTTCGATGAATAATACATCAATGAATTGTATATCAAACATATATATATTTGCTCTTTATTTCAAAAAAGATTTAAAGGAATCAAAGAAACCGTTTGATTATGATGAATGGTGTAGGGAGATCGATCAACACCCAGCATTTATGACTGTTTTAAAACCCGATAAAGACGGCGAATTTTCCGAGGCTGTTCAAGCTTTGCAGGTATCGCACGTGCTCTTTACGTGTGCTTACTCTTGTTTATTCATTTATGTTACATCCCAGAAATCTTAAAATATATGAATGTGAAGTTTCGGGATTTTATAAAGCATATAGAGATGCAAAAATTTTTGAATATTTCGACAGCCAAGCTTATTTTAATTTCCATTTTATTTTCGAGATGTTTTGAATCACGAAACGTATGAAATGTTCGGTGAAATATTTACTTTGTCTTAGGCATTAAAATACGACGAAGATGAATTGGAGGATCGGCAGGCATCTGCCGAAAGACACAAAATAGATGGCAATAAACATTTTAAATATAGGAAGTACCACTGGGCTATCAATCGATATACGGATGGTACCTTCTTTGCTGTACTCATCTGGATAAAAAACATTTTGATCGGACATCGATAGTAGCTTGAAATTCTTTTCTTTACTGCTGTAGTTTTTCGGTTATTCAGTGAGATCTGGCGATGATTTGTGCTTCACGTATATCGTTCCGTGTCACTTAGTAACTTATTAGGTTGATATTGGTTTGACTTGCCCAGTTTTTCATTAAGGCATAATAATTTCGAAGTTAAAAAATCTCAGCGATTTGTTTTTTCTTCAATTAGTTTTGCTGAAACGAAGTAATGATTGGCCAAAGCAGAAGAAATTATTAGTGTTTTTACAGCCTTCTCTTTGAGTTTGTTGTAAATAGATTTAATAACTTGAGTTTATGCAGGCATTAATCAAAGATGTACGGATCGACTACTGAATTCAATATTATATGCTAATCGAGCTGCCGCTCAGAAACGTGTTGGTAATATTGGCTCTGCTTTCAGAGATTGTTTCTTTGCTCGGAAGTTTGATCCTGAAAATGTGAAGGTTCCTATTATATTTTGACTTTTTTATAGCTTATCGTTTAGGATAAATGATAATCATTACAAATTTGATTGGCTGAATAAAAACCATATGGGTCGCTAAGATATCTCAAGTACTTTTTCTTTGCTCTATAAATAAACTTTACAGAACTTTATGTAGTTTTGCTCAAAGGGTATTTCGTCTATGTCTGATTAATATCCTCAAATATTCGGAGTTTCTTCTATAAATTTAAACTATTAACATACCCTTTTAATCATGCATTTTGGCTCACCCTTTTGATTCTGGCTGTGACTCAGTCCATCACGTTTTCTGTGGATTATTTCAGTTTTAAGTATCGATTTCTTGTTCGGTGCTTCAGAATAACGTATGTATTTAGTATAAAATGCAGTTTATTTTACATGCTGCAAAATTTTCCGTATGAAATTTTAACGCAAGTCGTAAAATATCGTACAGTATTTATATTTCTATTAACATTTCATTTGTAAATTTGTAAGGAATCAAGAAAAAAGTTAATAAATAAATGAATATATATATACATATATATATATATATATATCTGCTTAGGCAATTATTCGTGGTGCAGAATGTCTGGTGGAACTTGGTCGAGGAAAGCAGTGCATAGACTGGCTCCAAAGCAGTAAGGAACATTGTAAAAATGAAAAGTTTATACCATGTAATCGTAGTGTATCTGGCTATTAGACTTCATTAGACTTCATTACTTCTTGAAATGACAAAGTCTGCTACTTTCTTAGATCCATTTTTCCTTGCAAGTAAATGTGAGTGAAGAAAATGAGCTAATAAAATATAAAGGGGCAGAATAAATAGTGAGACGTAAGCAAAAATATAAGGTGTTAAATTATTTTTTAATGAATATATAGGATTATGTAATTATTATTTAAGCAGGTTATGGATTACTCAGTGATTCATTTTAATTACATGCATTTAGGTCGTAAAGTGGATGATGACTACATAAATGAGCTGTATGAAAAAGCGCAGCAACTTGTCTTAGTTGAGGAACGAAATGAGCGAAAGAGGCGACAAAATGTGGGTTCATGAAGTTTGCTGGACGATCTTAACTATTCTCTTCTGTGCGATATTTTTTTTTTACAGGCTGCGAAAGATTTGAGTGCGAAGCAACGATTATTATCAGCATTTAAGGTGAGAGATATTAATTTCCGGCCACCTATATGCTTTGATAATCCTGAATTGTTCGAATGGTCACAAATTGAAGTACAGCTGGCATCTCTGAAAGAGGTTATTCGTTTTAATCATAGTTTGAAGTCATTGATATAGTTTATGGCGTTAATTTCCTTTGGTATAGTTGGTGGCATTGATACCTTGATTGTCATTTTTCAAGTAATCTTGATTGTCGTTTTTCAAGTAATCATATGGAGAACTCGAGTTGTTCAGAAAGCATTTCTTTGCTTTTTGAATCAAGTTTTAAAAGATACCATTATTTTTAACTTTAACTAAATCTACTCATCCTTGTATTTCGAAGTCGTAATAACAATTTTAATTATATCCAGACAGAAGTGTTTCATCATTCATCCAGCGCAATTTACCTAATCTGTCTAATCAACTCAATTTCGATTTTGCAGTGGAATTTCAGACTTCGCTTTGTTTTTCTACACAAAATTAATGTCATTTTCTTATAGTCTGAAAAAGTCTATGTGGATGATTATGGCGTATTACATTGGCCTATACTGGCGCAGTATCCGGAAACAGGGAAGGTTGATCTGCTAACTGAATGCTCCGAAGAAAGTTCAATAAATGATGTCTTCTATGGTGTTTTTCGTCATAGAACATTATCTGACATTTTTAAGTATGATTTAATTCTAGATCTTAAAATTATTATATTTCAATTCAAAAATGCAGATGTGTTTTGAAGCTAGTCTTAATTTGCATAAAAAATAACATTTTCCTTTTTCCGTTATGGCAATGTTCGATATTTCGTATCGTTGGATTTGGACAAGGAGTACGATAGTGCAGAATTGATGCCTGAGTCAAAAATTCGGGAAGCATTCTCTTTACCAGGATTTATTGTTGTACAAGGATTACCAACTGTTCAGGTAAGACCAATAAAAGCAGTTTGGTATCAGAAGTATGAGAATTAATGGCGGGACTGATTTTGCAGTATTTACAAATTTGTGATTGTTTAGGCAAAACTTTTCACAAACGAAGAAAACTGATGGGTCATTCACATCATCGTGAATAAATTTTGCATCACGATGAAAGATATTCAAGTGATTGATTTATTATTTCGTGCATTTAATTAAGTATACTGTCAGCCTAACTTTTAAGTGTGACTCTATTAAATTTTCTCGTGGAGAATGACGGAGACGACATCACTATGTAATAATAGTAACGTTATCACCATTACGTCACCCTTATTTCACCATCCGGCACCATTATGTATCTGAAATAAGAGATAGAGGCTTAAGGCCTTAAGCTATGTCATTCATCGAAAAGTATTGGTTATTGTCACTGGGGTAATGTATAATAAAGGAACGACACAGCTGAGATATTTTTTTTTCGTTTAATGGTTAGAAAATAATAAAACGTTCAAATGAATTTGAGAAGGAATTAAGGGAAAGTATAAGAACATTAGTTGGGAATGAATGGCTGAGATTTTTTGACATTCCAGCGTTTTGAACCTTTTTTTTCTTTTTTTTTTTGGCATTATCTTTTATTTATGTTTCCACTTCAGATCTACACGAAACAACATGCCGAAGCAAATTTTGTGAAAGTCCAAGATTATTTCTACAAAACCAAATGAAAGTTGCATCATCTTTTAGTGGTTTGCTTCTGTTTTACCGTGTCTTTTTTATGTTCTTTCCATTCAGGTTACATGCTCTTTCATATAATTATGTATGTACATATCCGATGATTTCTACGTTTTTTGATCTAGATTTGTAGTCGGATGCCTTATGTAAACTTTCCAATCAATAGGCAGAAACCGTTTTCTCGGTAAAAGAATCACATGCGAAGATGGCAGTATGAGGCTTCCCGGAAAAACTTCACGCGCTTTATTCAAATAATTCATCTTTGATTTTTGGTTATTAGATTCATTCGGCATTGATGACCAAGTATATGATTATTCTTCTTGACGATGCATAATTCCTATCATACTCGGAACTCTTTTCTACCTTATAGGATTCCGAGGTTGATTGTAATGAAGGAGTAAATATTGTATATATATATATATATAAACTGAACATGGGAAGTTATTATATTGCTTACCCTGATTTAGCCTTTTGATCGACCTGAACGTTTGGAAATTCGAAGACGTTATGTAAAGGTAGGAAAAAAAATGAGTTAGGAAAAGATGAAGGAAATAAAAAAACAATGAATATATATATATAT